>NC_056743.1:1444559786-1444617286 GCF_019279795.1 Protopterus annectens | reverse complement strand
AAATAAATGAGTGAGCCTTCAAAAAGTGTTTTAACCCAATAAATAAAGGTGTAATAATCCTTTAATAAATGTATAATTCCTGGAGTGCATCTGTATCATTTTCTTTGATATGTTCTTGTACTGTTGCATTTTACAAATAGTACTGTTGTATTAAGCATTGTTAACCCACACTTGGGTAGGCCCATATAACGTGGATGAAGGGAGTGCCAGTAGCTTTTATGCATATTTACAGCCCTCAACTGTTGGTTCATGCCCAGCATGTACAGGTTAATCTGGCACATAAGTAGCTTGGTATTGTGTACCCCAGAAATGTCAGTGTGCTGCCAGAAATGTAGGGAGCTATTAACATATAACTGATCCTTTCACCTGAACATACGTAGATAATTATATGAAAGTAGAGCTGTCAGTGTACCATTTTAGCAGTAGTGTGTGTGAGCAACTCTCAAAATATGTAGCAGTAACATCTGCATCTTGGACAGTTTGTATGTAAGATACAGCTCATGTATATAATGATCTAGCAAAATCCAATTGCACAATATAAGGACATTGGGTAGTGTAATAGTACATGTAAGGGACATATAACTGCAGTTAATAGGAATGTAGTGAAAACTAGAAGGATATATAAGTTGTTAATTGCACTATCCTTTTCCATCCTACAGTATTGTACATAAAAAATGCAATTCCACACCTCAATCGGTATGTCTAGTCTCAAAACATTTGTTGGGACATATGTCCTATTGGTTTATAAATAATTGCATTTATTTCTATGCATGTGCCCTGTTAAAATACCACAATATTGGTGGCCTGTTGCCATCAATTCAACCTGCATGCTCTTGTAATGTCCACTATTGTTCTATATATGCATGTGTTATGCTTGCTTTTCAACTGTTGAAAATCTGGTGTGTTGGGTTAATGGGAATACTTCTGCATGCTGTTATAACTAATTGGGAATGCTGTTGACTGTTATTAACCCATATCTTTATTAAACCCTCCAAAACATAGTTCGTATGGGAAGGCCGGTCCCAGCGGACCCACCTGTTTCACCTCAGCTGGCCATGGCACCTGGCACCAGCAGGTCCGGTGCCCAGCCTGGGACCTCCTCCTCTGTTGGCTCTCTGCCACCTTTGGGTGGAAGTGTTGCAGCGCATGGGACTCGGTCCTCCCGTGCAAGCATGGGCAGAGGAGGGCCACCTATCACCCTTTGAACGGTCCGGGCTGTGGTGCGTAGAGAGATTGAACATTCTGTTGCAGAACCTCTACTCCAGCTTGAGGCACGAGTGGCACAACTACTGGGTCAGTCTGCCCCGCCTACACAGCCCCCAGCACAGCCACCCTCTGGGCTGCGAAGGTGCAGTGGTGACTGCCCATGGGTGGGGACCTCAGTCCCACTGTTTCCATCTGTGAGCTCATGGGCTTGCGATTTCCAAACATCCCTCCCCATCAAAGGTGTTCACCCACCACATGTGTCATATACCGCCCTTGTATGCACCTTGTTTGTCTTGTCCATTTACCCCCCAACCTACCTCCCCAAATATACCTACTTCCCCTACCCCACATTCCACTCTCACCTGAAAAAAAAGGGCAATCTGCTCCCAAAAATAAAATTATGCCCCATACATAGCTGCCCATTTTGCACACATGTCCGCTGGACACATAAAATGTAATTTAATTGGCATTACAACATACTTTGTTGTCCTCACCCCTCTCTCAGTGGTTGAAGGTTTCATATCTACCTCCAAATTTATTCCATATGCACAGCTGTTGCTGTTAAAGAAATGGGCAGCTATGGACCTTCCCTACACCCGTCCTGCACATCCCAAGCTACTTTCCATACTGTCTTTCCCTCTTTGTGCCCCTTTTTCACCACTTTCCTATCTCCCCATTTTTTTTCTTTCAAAGAAATGAGCACTGGGCAGCAGGAGTAAGCACTATTAAGCAGTAGTTAGTGGGTTTGCCCGTGTGTGCGCTTGTTTGTGCTTAGCTAAGCATTGCTAAGCATCACGCAAACCTGTGCAAACCCACTTACAAAAGCTTAAAAGTGCTTTAGTCACTCCATATGTGAGGGCCCTTTTTCTGCTCAGGAGCAAAATAAAACACCTCTGTCAGTCACAAACCCAGGACCTTGTACACACTATAGAACATGAACCACTAAGCCATGGTAGACATAGAACAAGTCGGTGCTGAAATAAATATATCACTCATCAGAATGAGTGAATGTAAAGGAAAAACAGGAATGCTATACCACACAACTTGTTCTATGGATCTTTACCAACAGTTGTTGTGGGATTACACTACATGACTGTGATAAGAGAAGCAGCCATTCTAGCAGGAAATAATGTTACACCATCACTTTACAACCCCACACAGTATCACAGCAGGACAAACAATGGCATATCTGTTTAAGGCAAAGGCCATACCTCCCAACTGTCCCTAATTTTCAGGGATGTCCCTGATTTTGACATAAATTTTAGCTCTGTCCCTCTGAATCCCTCCTAAAACTACTGACTTTGGCCAGAAAGGTGGTGAATTACACTTAATGAATAATGACAATAATTAAAAGAGTTAGACACTTCTTTTACTTCAGAAAAGGTGTATTAATTCATATGCTCTGATTCTCTCAATGTTTCAACTTAATGGCACTAACATTTTAAAGGTGTCCTTGACTTTTTCTTTACTTTTCCCCGAGTCTGTTCAAATATGTATCTGAGTGTTTGAGAGGTCTGGCAGAGGCAGAAACACAGAGGCATATCAGCCTTTCTGCTGTTACACACTGTGCAAATAGCTTTGGAAGGAGTTTCGGAAGCATACCCTTATGTAGGAATACAACACTGAAATACAAATGGATGTAGCCATGTACTGGTAGCAACCAACTGTAACAATGCCATTGCTCTATTGCTGAAAAGATCTGTGTGGTGCACAGACAAAAAAATAACAGGCTATTCTCTGGCTACCATGTGGATAGGTCCAGAGTTGGGAGTTACACACACAGACTACTTGCCTTGATAAACTAACATGTACACAGCAACCCTGTAAGTCCAGCAAGATAAAATCCACACAATAATACTTATGCTCTCTGTACTTCTCCACCCCTACCCAAATGTAGAATATACCTGTGTGTGCAGGGTCTACCAAGGATGTAGGTAAGGATACTCACAGTACTGACATGCATCCAGTTTTTCTGAGCAGCTTGTGCTAATGTCAACACTAAAAAAGCACAAACTGTTTAGAACTGAGTAAATGAATATTCACAGTACAGCAGTTCACAAACAAGTCTTGTGCCAAAGGAATACATCTCAATAACTAGCTTTGTATGGCAGTTAATTGTAAAATCTGAAAAGAAAGTACATATTTCCATGTATCTTGGGGCAGCATTTTGAGGGGTGAGTACATTTCTACACTGGCAAGTGGGTACTGGAAGCAGCAACATTAGGTCTGAGGACAAAATGTAAATCTCTGGCTACACCCCTGGCTTCTGATATAAGAACTATACCAACCTTCTGTCTTAAACAATGATGTCCACAGCAAAGAAGGATGATCTCCATTTTGGAAAGCTGAAAGGGCCACACCTGCCTGAGTTAGCAATTTATAGTACTGGGTTGATATGACAGTGATTACTGCAATTACTACACAGCAGGCTGCATGCAATTAGCAAGTTGTGGCCACTAATTGGTGCAGAGGCCATCACATGCTCATGTGCAAATACCTACAAAAGCAGGCTGCAATCTTTGCCAATAAACTCAATCACTCTATTGCAGAGACTGACAGAGAGAGAGAGAGAGAGAGAGACAGAGAGACAGAGAGACAGAGAGAAAGAAAAAGAAAAAGAAATATTACCAAATCATACAAATGAAAGGTATGTGACACATGTATTTACTGACATGTAGTAGATGTTATTGAAGAATAGTCTACATAATGTGAACCATTCATATGTGGCAGCAGTACTTATTTATACATAGATGTTCTGCAATACAATGTGTACCTGTGGGCAGTGGGACATACCTGTGAAATGTGTAGCTCAGCATTAAATGTCTGATCTGATCTACGTTATCTGTGTTCTGTACAGTAGTGTGGCCAATGGCTGTTGGGGGGATTAGCGCTGACATTATATAAACATGGGTGTGAGAGAACAACACATGCGTGATAGTCATATTAAAGTGTAGCTTAGCCTTGGCAACTGCCGTAGCAGTCTAGTATGCCTATCTAGCATTTGTAGCCATATATACCCCCCTAATGTTAGTGTGTGTTCATATGTGACACATGTTTGTGTTGCAGCAAGGCCCAACAGTTCATCTGTGAGGTCCAGGAACTTACAACAGTGTGGACCTTGTGTGTGTTTGCCACACACATCTGGAGAAATATATATGTGTCATATATATTCACATCTGTATATGTGCATAGAGCAGGGGACATATTGCAACTGTTTGCGAAGAGTGGAGATATATATGTTGGTGAAGGTTAGTATGCACATATTTGTATGTAGGTTTTAGTGTGCGACAAGCAAGACAGCATACAGTGCTGGTATATGACATGTGGTGGTTAAACACTGTGGGTGGTTTGTTCAATTTGCAATGTTGAAGCCAGTGAGGCCTGCTAAAGCTACCTGGGCTGTGAACACCTTCAGTGCCTTTATCCCAAGACTGTGCGATTTTATTACATTACTGTACACCTCGCATCCTTTGTATAATTGATATTCTTACTATGAAAGGTGAAATGTATATGTGCCTACATATATATGTATATGTACACCAATGGATGTGTATATGTGTATATATATATATATATATATATATATATATATATATATATATATATATATAGATATATAGATAGATATATTTATATAGTTATATATACTCATACACACCTACATATCTACTTGTTGCAATAGATTCTCTGTACTGTTAACTGACTGTGATGGTCAATGTGTTTGAATACGTCAAAGATGTGTATCTGTGGGATAGCTTAGTGGGAAACTGTTTATGTCATGGTATTATGGGTCCTTGCTTTGATCCTAGCAAAAGCTGTGTATGCTGTTGCTAGACAGAAAAAGTGCTATTGCATACAGTATGATTAAGTCCCTTGGTTTTAACTAGGGTGTGTCATATGAGGCTAAAGCACTACATATATGCTTATTGAGTGGTACTGATGTTGAATCCAAATCCTGTGTGTACTGTAGTACTACTTGAAGCTCTGGGCCTGTACAGCAAAGTATGGTGTATGTCCACATTGCTTGCATCCACTGTTTTGTGTGGTTCCTGTATTCATCACAGATTACATTTCTCAAGATTAAGGTTGTGTAAATACTGACACACAGTACTGTATAGTACACACTGAAAGCTTATCTGGGTCGTCATACCTTTGTGTCCTGTAATTATGTCTGATGTGTGTGTTGGTATGTCTGTAACATGTCCTTTGACATATGTGTAGTAAAACATATAACTGCGTATCTAGCAATATTCATAGTGTACTACAGCAGTATGCAACCTATATTCCCAATTGTGTACATATTTTGGACACGGGTTTGCCATTAACAAGTTGTGTGGTATAATAGTAATACATTTACTGAACCTTGCACTCATTGTGACAGATGATATATTTATATGCACATCAGCTTGATGTGTATCTGCTGTGGCTAGGTGGTGCATCGTGTTGCACACAGTGTGCCAGGTACTCTTGTATAGTCTTATACAGTAATTTTATTTTGTTGCTGTGCAGAACATGGTTCATTAGATTGAGAGTGAACCAGGCACTTCCAAGCAGTTGTGGGGTGAGCAGTGAGGTGAGCAGTGATAAGTGGCAGTTAAAGTGTTTCACTCTCAGTTAGCTAATAGGTTGCTGTATATGGCAGTTCAGTGATATCTGTACTGTATAATGTTAAATGTGCCATATGACTTGCTCAGACATATTTTCATATTTATGTCTTCCAGGGATCATGGCACATCGCAGGAACCCCAGTTACAGTAGTGCTGAAGATGACATAATTACTACCAGTATGATTCAGCACTACAGTCTCATGTTCTCACGAACCACCCAGGACCAGCAGGAGTGTACTGCAATGTGGCAAGATGTTGTCTGCAGGGTAAATAAAGTACGCCTGCATAACTGGACATATGAGCAGGTACGCCACCACTGCAGTGATCTTCTCAGACATGTCCATCAGCATGCTGCTGATGTGCGGAGACAACAGCTTGCAACAGGAGGTGGTGTTAATATCCACCCCCCCCTCACCAGAGTGGAGGAGCTGCACCTGAGCCTGGTGGCACCTGCCCAACAACAACAGCAGCAGACATACACCATGATGGAGGTTGGAGCAACCCAGCAAGCACACATGGAGCATGCAGGTAACATGGCATATCTGTAGACTACTGTTATCTGTATTGGTAGATCATGCATACGTGAGATGTGGAGTGTGTCATTAAAAGATGTGGAGTCTGTTGTTGTGCAATACTGATCATTTGGGACATAATCTGTAGCCCTGTAAATGTAAACTGTTGTTGTACTGTAAGATTGCAAACACACAGTAGCAATGCCACAGTTGTGGCCACTGACAAACTGTCTCATCTCTATGTAGGTCCCTCTGGGGTGACATCAAGGCAGCAGACAGATGCTGGTGAGTGTGTTCTACATTTATTATTGTAAATAAAAAGTGCATGTCATAGTTAAGGTGTACGCCATGTACACATGTAACACACCTACCCATAATGCATGCTGTGCATGTTTGGTGTAAGACCACACACATCTCACTATGTGATTAGCTGCCTCAAACACATGCAATACCCAGACCATCTCAAACAAACGTGGCTAGACTGTCATGACCATTGGATAGGCACAGTTGATACTCAACATGCACATAACATACACATCTATGTCACACACAGAGCATTTTAACATGCTACACATAAAGGATTCCCAAACCCTCTTTAAAGACACACTCCAGTATCCAAATCTCATCCACACATTACACATAATATACCTGAAGGGTAGAGGCCTATCATGGGGCATTTAAACACTCTGCAACATACTACACATTCATGTCAGGGAATGCTCCTTATTGGCCTCCTTACAAACTCATGTAACAACTGGTTGTTTATTTATTATTTATTTATTTTATTTTACATTTGTTAACCGGCTAGTCTGACTGGATATATTTCCATTTTCAGCAGAGGCCCGGGGAGAAAAGCTCCACATATAGACAAGACAGATAACACATAGAAAAAAAAATAACAGATTAAAATCTGGTAGGACATTAGGACTTTAACTCCTAGACAAGATAATTAACAACAGAGTAACGGTATTTAACAACATATTAAACATTATTTCATCTTTAGAACGATGAAGAGAAAGCATAAAACCAAGGAAAAGAGAGACAATAATAGAAAGAGAGAACAGATTTATAAGAGATATGTGGTGAATGCAGCCAAGGTAGTACAGTTCCAGTACAGCATGAGTAGTGCTGGTTTAGGAAACATTTGTAGCCTTGAGTGACCACATGATCCTTCATGATGATGGCCTATGGTACTATACCCCATCCAGTTATTGTAACCACAGTACTACACATAGCTTTCATTGTTATACACCTTGCTATACACCTTAATGTTGCATGTGTGCACACATATGCACCTCTAAACAATATGCATACCAATCACCATTTGCACAACTAACACATATATGTCTTGTGATGCTATTGAGTGGCTAGTCATATGACACACATTGGGTATGTGTAGTGTTTAAATATGCAGTTGAGTTTTAGCATGCCATGTCATGGATGATACTGGCATGTCCACAATATGAACTACACTCACCATAAGTACTGTACATTGGGTATGTGGCCAAATGGTATTCCATCAATTATCCATGCACCACTGATGATGTTGTGTGAATACTCATCATGCATGTGATAAAAATGTGTCTACAATTATTTGCTAAAGACACAGAGGCTGTAATCAGCATTGGATACCTATCTGATACACAGATACACAACCAGCCATGGTATGTACACCTGTTTGTTATGGTGTACAGTACATTACAGAGTTTTGAATACCTGCACAGCAATGTTGTGTCCATGTATGCATTGTGTTCCAGGGGGAGGCCCATCACATAATAACAAAACACATGCATCAAAGCCATGTATACTGTTAGTAACAAGGACTGTCTACACTTGCACTGCATGCTGTTGAGCAACACATGTCCTGCATGCTGATATGTGTGATATGACTGTTTTGCTTGTGATACTGTACCCCAGCATCACCTGCTATTGTGTATGTTCTGAGATTGCTGGTGTTGTGTGTGTCTGCTTTAGGGAGGAGTGTATTTTTGTGTATGTGTATGTGTGCATGTGCACATGTGCGCATGTGTGAATGTGTGCATGTGTGCTCATGCGCATGTGTGCATGTGCGCATATGTGCATGTGCGCATGTGCGCATGTGTGCATGTGTGCATGTGCGCACGTGGTCTGACATCATGTTCAGGTCTTAAAGTGTGATATCTGTTTTCCTTTCACAGATGCCGAGGTGGGGCTGGTTCAGTACAGCAGGGAACCTGATGTCACTGAGACAGACAGTGATCATGAGGCTAGGTGTGTTGAGGCACAGGCATGTTTGTCAGGGTCTGTTGTTGGGCCACCAATTGACAGTACACAAGTCTCCACCCCATCCATGCACTCAGTCATACTGCCTGTACATCCATCATCACCATTGCCCTTAGCTGAGGGACAGTGTATGGTTGGCACTGACCAGGACAGTGTGGTATCTATGGCACATGTATCAGGACACAGCAGCCATAGCCAGATGTCTAGAATGATACCACATAGGCAGATGCCCAGGGGTTCTCGTCAGAGCACTGTCGGTCATCATGCCCCCGGCAGACATGCCACACCTCTTTCTACCACACGCATGTTCCAGGCTGTCATGGAGGCACAAACATGAATGGAGTGTTACACCAGACAGGGACTAAGGGCACAGAGGGCTCATAACACCTCTGTAAATGACAGTATCCATGACCTAGCAGGTGCCATACGTAATTACACTGAGGTCATTGATAGACGTTGGGGTGAGACATTGAATATCCTCCACAATGTCATGTCCATGTATCAGGACAGTGCAGGATGGTTGAGACATCGATGTGGATGTATGCCAGAAACATCAGGAGCTGGAGGTCGCCGTGGATGTCCAGCCACTCCCATAGTGCCAGTACCAGCCCCAGCAATGTTGGGGGGGCTGTCCATAGACCATCCTAGAAGACCACGTGCACATGGCTCTGGCCAGTCCTAGCAGGGACCTGGATCCAGTGGACATATGTCAACCTCTTCGGATAGTACCCAGTCTAGATTAGTACCTGATACTGTCTGTAGCACCCCTGCCAGGCACAGGTTCCGTATCCGTGGCCAGAGATAGTGATCTGTAAAGCCTGCCAGATACAGTCTGTAGCTGTCTCACAAATCCCCATATATGGCAGCCACATGGTGGAACTGTGTGCATGCAGACACACACACATAAACCAGAAACCTAGGACAAACACATACCCGCACACATTACATCAACATTGGCCCATAACAGTACTCATGGCCCTCACACACACACACACACACACATGTCGATTGTATGGCTCAGTGTAGGCCTCTGGCAAACCAACAACACACCCTGTGCATATGATGAAACCTGTGCCACCTCCTGTCATCTGTAACATTGATGCAGGAACAGGCTAACATGGTGCTGATGCACAGGGTGACTTTAATAAAGTATAGCAATGGTTGAATGTGTAGCATGTTGTCAGCAGTAAAGTGTAATGATATCCTTGAAGGTGTAGCTGAGCAGGCATGATGCATTAAAGCTGTAATTAGCAATGTTGTATTGTTTCCACCAGTGTTTATTCCAGTTGTGTTTTGTTTGCCCATGTGCCACTTGGCTGATGTGTGTAGTTGTGTCAGCATGTGTCATACAGTGGACAGTAAGTGTGGGGTGTGTGCAGCACAGGTTTGCAGGTGTACATTTGTGAATATGGTGGAGGTGCACTGTCTGCATGTATGTGCATATTGGACTCATGGGCAGGGTGACATGCCCTGTATTGGCCAGTGTTAACACTATATACTTTCTATTGGTGGCCAGTATGCATTGTACTACACACATTTTGGAACTTGAGTACGCATGTGTGTGTATGATATGGGTTGACACTGTGTTGTGGGTGATGCTGTTGTTGCTATCTGTCATTGGTTTGCATTACTAAGGTTAACACTGTCCCAGCTGCATAATCCTTTATTAATGCACACTGTTCACCTACAGGGTTGCATGGACCGTGCTATCACATACACAAGAAATTCTCACTTATACAGTAAAAGTGCATTAGTCTCATGGACCTCTGCCATAAACTAAATATATAATAGAAGGTGTGAAGTTGTACCAAAAAAGAGTTACATACCAAGAAGGGATAACCTCTCTGGTCAGTATCATTGGGAAAATACAATCCCCTCAATAAACATACAAGGCATGCTTCAAAATACAAAAAGACAAGGATTCCAAAGACAACACTAAAGCTTTCTTCAGTCTTGTTCATAATCTACAGGGGAAATCTCAGATCGGGTCACAGTTAATGTAAATAGTCACAAAGTACACTTATCTGACTGACATTACCAATTCCTTGTCAGACAGTTTGAATGTGGATTTCACCACCCTGTCATTACACAAGGGCCACATTTCCAGACCTGAACAATGTAAAACCTGATGATTCACAGACACTCTAGTTAAAACATCTCTTTAACAAGTACACACCACAGTGGCAATGGTACTGGACAGTGTCCCTGGCTGTGGCATACACAAGCTGACATATGAAGTCACCACTCCCCCAAATGCTCTGTCCAGATGAAGCTTATATACAGGTTACATGCTTGTGGAATGACACACAGTAATGGTGTTCACAGTCCACAAAGGTTGAGCTACAATTTCTTCTTCTTCTTCTCTTTTCGGATGCTCCCATTAGGGGTCACCACAGTACATCATTTCTTCCTGCCCTCTGCATCTTGCACTATCACACCATCCACCTGCATGTCCTCTCTCACCACAGTCATAAACCTCATCTGATGCATTCCTCTTTTCCTGTTATCTGGCAGCTTCATCCTTAGCATCTATTTCACAATATACTCTGCAGCCCTCCTTAGCACATGTACAAACCAACTTAATCCTGCCTATCTGGCATGGTCTACTAACCTTCAAACCTGGCCTGACCCGCTAATATACTTATTCTTAAACCTCTCCACCCTCGTCACACCCATTGCAAATGTTAACATAAATTGATTAAGGGTAGAACTACAACAGGTCCTGGAAACTCTCACCCTATAAGCCAGACCAATGTTATCTGGAAGGCTATGGAGCACAGCATTATGGAACTCATTAACAGAGACATTATGAGCATGCAGACACTGCACCATACCCACTTAGGTTCTCTAAAGGACAGATCATGGCTCCTACACCTAGTAGATTTCAAGCCAGTCAACAAGGCTATAGGTGAGGGAGGGGAGGTCAACACAACCAAGCTATAGCTCACCAGCAATTCATACCCATCCCACATACTGGTATTATACATAACCTCAACAGACTGACCATAAACAATTGTTAGATGATGGCTTGACAACTGATGCACAGATGTAGGACACACAGTAACATTTACAGCCTCCATGTACTATTCTATGCTAGTAACAAGTGGTATTCACCTGCACTCAGTCCTGGGACCACTCCTGTTTGGCATATAGCTTTCTTAGGTACAAGCAAGCACAGTAGGTATATGTCTGCCCACGTTTGATGACAATGCATACTGTGGGCTATACTTTATTCAACAGATGACACACACATCCTCCAAAAGGGTATCATACAGACAGATACCTGGTGTCAAACTCATGCTATAAAGCTATAAGCCAAAAGAAAGCATAGTTATCCACTTTTAGAAAACAAAGTATCCCCAGAGTACCATATAGGTAGTAGCCCCCAAAATGTGGAACAGGTACTAATGTATACATAGAGCCATATGTTAAGTCTTCTTTCCTTTGATAATCACATTACCAAAGGGTTTTGGAAATCCCTCTGTGGAGCACATAAGCAATAAAGGGTTTGCATGCAGATCCACAGAGGTTGTTGGATGCCTATAATGATTAGTCATCTTTGCCAGACTTTGCTTGCTTTGGAACAGGTTTCAAATATACCTCAAGCATAAACCCTCACTCACACTCTTCAATAGAAACCATGATGGGTGGATGTGAAACGGAAGATGTAGCCCAGGGATCACTGCAGTGGCTAAGCTTGTCACAAGCATGCAGAAGTGACCTAAGGTTTGGAAAGTGCCAGCACGCTCTGGCAAAGATAACACATGCATTCATGGAGAAAGCAGAGTACCCACCTATGAAATACTTGAGGTCACATGTATGTATATGGATTTGCCCCACAGCTACCTTACATGTGTAATGCACATACAGTTGTCATTGTGATATGTCATACACTAGGAAAATCAAAACTCACTGTATATTGGCCAACAGTGTCACACGCAGTCAGCAAGTGAGAGATTCAAACTCTTTCCTAACTACATTATGATACTACAGCAGTATGCATTTACACGATGGGCTATACACATTATTGAGGTTTCACCTTTCCACAGGTATATTTGTGGTGACATCATGAGACTTGACAAAGATGAGTTTACCACTTTTAAGGGGTGTGAGTAGACTCCAAAAAGGTTACTCCTTCTCAGGGAAACACACACACAGTCAGCAAGTACAGAATTCAAACCCCTATCTAACTACATTAGAATACTACAGCAGTATGCACTTACACAACACGCTATACACATCATTAGGTTTTCATCTTTCCACAGGTATATTTGTAGGATGGTGACATCATCAGACTTGACAAAGATGAGTATACCACTTTTAAGGTGTGTGAGTACTCTTCAAAAAGGTTGTTCCTCCCCAGGAAGACACACACACACACACACACACACACACACACATTGGCAAGTACAGGATTCAAACCCTTACCTAACTACATTATGATACTACAGCAGTACATATTTACACAACGCACTATACACATCACTGGGATTTCTTCTTTCCACAGGTATATTTGTAGGATGGTGACATCATAAGACGACAAAGATGATTATACCACTTTTAAGGGGTGTGAGTAGTCTCCAAAAAGGTTGCTCTCTCCCCAGGGAGAGAGACACACACACACACACACACACACACACACACACACACACACACACACACACACACACACACACACAGTTGGCAAGTGCTGTGTTCTTAATCCAAACTAAGTACGTCTTTACACTTCAGCAAGCAATATGTATTTACAGGGTGTAGTACAGACATTACTTGCTGACAGTTTGCAGAAAGGTTTTTTTCACATTTGCTAACCTCAGCAGTCTCATCATACTAGGTGTATTATGAGTGTATTGTATGCATAGGCCATGACCATATCATAAATGGGTTGATGCACCACATGCTGGCACACACAGGTTCAAACCTTGAGTAGCATCGTACCTTCACTTACATGATACTGTACTATAACAGAAAGATGATAAACTTCAACAATTGGTTGAGCTTCTGTTGTCATTCAAAGGGGATCCAGTCTCTGTCTGCCTTTGATGACATGAAAGACAAGCCTTGTTGCTTTGCTACAGATGCTTCTGAATACTGGCCAAGGCTCTTGCTGTCCCCATATTACCTTTTTTAGGCAAGGATCAAAGGTACATAGGTTCATAGGTAGGTACTAGGCTATTGGCCCTTGGGCTTATACAAGCCCAGCCAAAAAGGTACCATGGATTTTGCCACCCAATAAATTTATTTTCCTGTGCCACTGTCGAGCAGAGACACAGAAGTGATCCCCAGGGTGAATTTCCTATTTTCCATCCAATCATCAAGATTTTTCTTGAAGAGTGCTAATGAGGAGCTTTGTTTGATATAGATAGGTAGTTTATTCTGGAGTATGTGAAGTCTCTAGGGCAGGAATATATCCCTCCGGCATGTTCTGTTTATTGTGGTGACATGGTTTAGGTCCCTAGAGCGTGTAGGTTCATAGGTAGTTACTAGGCTATCTGCCCAAGGGCATTTATAAACCTAGCCAGAATGTGTTGGCTTTTGCCTCCCTTTTAAATTAGTTTCCTGGGCCTCTGTCTAGCAGGGCCACTGAAGTGATCCCAGGGGTAAATTTACAATTTCCCATCCACTCGTCAAGATTCCTCTTGAAGAGAGTCTGAGGGCTCTGCCTAACATCAACTGGGATTCTATTCCAGAGTGAGGGAAGTCTCTGGGACAGGAATCTATCCCTCCAGCATGTCCTGTTTATTGCTTTGCTGAGGTTTAATTCACTGGAGCGTGTGGCTCTAAGAGATTTGTTTTTCTTGAGGTGGAGCATGTCCATTAATTCCGGGTTGGACATGGCCTTATACATCAGGCATAGATCACCTGTGAGCAGGCAGTAAGCAACCAAGTAGAGCTGGAGTTTCTTTAGTCGAGCTGCATAGGGCATCTCTTTGAGGCCCATGATCCTCTTGGTGAGGTACTTCTGTGGTCTTACCAGCTGTTGCATGTGCCAATTAAGGTACATACCAAATGGGGCATTGTACTCTATTATGGGCCTAATGAGTGATGAGTAGAGGGGCACAATGACCTCTCTTGATCTAGAGGTGAACCCTTTCATGATTAGGTGGTATACATAGAAGGAATATCTAACCACTTTGGCAATGTGATTATCAAAGGAGAGGTTACTATCTACCTGGGTCCCCAGGTCTCTAATTACATTTTCCATACCTAGTGGATTACCACCTATGTGGTAATTCATGGGCACTTTGTTTTTTCTAAAGGGGATGACTATGCATTTTTTGACATTCAGCTTGTGGCCATGGTTTTGACACCAGGTATCTCTCTCTGTAAGACCCTTCTGGAGGATGTCTGTGTCAGCCGGAGGGTTGATTATGGCCCTCAGTTTGCAGTCATCTGTGAACTTGGTCAGCCATAGTCCTCCCGTGCTTGCCTGTACCTCAGAGAAGTATATACTGAACAGGAGGGGTCCCAGGACCGAGACTTGTGGGATGCCACTTGTGACTGGTTTAGAGTCGGACATGGCACCTGCAACTCTGCCCATGTGTGTTCTATCCATGAGCCAGTTGGCCACCCATCCAGTGACATAGGGGTTAATGTTCAAGCTGATAAGCTTGTCTATGATGCCAGAGTGGGGAATGGTGTCGAAGGCCTTAGTGAGGTCCATGTAGGCTGTGTGGACTACCTTCCCTTCATCTATGGCCTTGGTAACTGTTTCAAAGAAGTCAACTAGGTTTAGGAGGCAGGATCTGCCTTTAACAAAGCTGAATTGGGTAGGGTCCAGTGTCTGGAGGTTCCCAATGTCTCTGTTTATGAGTTCCATAATAATTTGCTCTATAGCTTTGCAGACCAGGCTGGTCAGGCTTATAGGGCTATAGTTCTCAGGTTCTGTTGTGGCACCAACTTTGTGGAGCGGGATGACTGTTGCTTTATGCCTTTCTTTGGGTACATAGCCTATGGTAAGGCTGAGTCTGAACAGTGAATTTAGGTGAGGGTTTAGTTCCTTTTTGAGCTCGTGTAAGATGCAGCCTGGGACACCATCCAGTCCCATTGATGCTGTGTTCTTAGCTTTGGAGAGGGCTGTTTTGACCAGCATGTCTGTGATGTCTGGGGCTCTGCATTCTTCTGGGATGGACACAGGTCCTTTTGGGGGTGAGGGGGGGTGAAGGTTGCACTAAACCTGTCCGCCAGGATGTTGGCAATGTCAGTTGGTTCAGTGTATTTTTTGCCATTTTGCAGTAGCTCAAAGCATATCTGAGAGTTGCCACCTAAATGTTTGATATAGCTAAAGAAGGCTTTGTGGTTATCTTTAGATTCCTTGGCAATTTTTCTTTAGAAACTGGCCTAGGATGATTTTATGAGCGATCGTAGTTTCTTGCTAATAATGATCAGTGATGCCTTTCCTTTATGGAAGTTTCCTCTATCACGTAGTAGCTTCCCCCTTCTGTTGTATTGCTTATTTATGGCCAAGGACCACCAGACTGGTTTCCTCTTTTTGGAGGAGTGAGTCTTGGTTTTACTCGGGATGGCTCAATCCATGCATCCCTGTAGATGCTCATATAATGCACTTGTAAAGGATTCTGTGGATTGGATAGCATTATCCTGTAGCAAGGGGGCTTTGATACTTTCCACTTCGGTCTTGAGAAGTGTGAAGTTTGCTTTTGAAAAGTTTTTCACAGTGGTTTCCTTGACTGGGGGTGGGGTCAGGATGTGGATGTCCAGTGTGATTACTTTATGATCTGATCTTAC
Source organism: Protopterus annectens (assembly GCF_019279795.1). NCBI lineage: Eukaryota > Metazoa > Chordata > Ceratodontiformes > Protopteridae > Protopterus > Protopterus annectens. The sequence goes on along the minus strand of NC_056743.1, from coordinate 1,444,600,953 downwards.
CAGCGAGGGGTTTACCTCTGGTGTGGAACACTGATCCCCATGTTGGTGATGATCAGATCCAGTATGTTGTCACCTCTAGTGGGCATGGTGACCAGCTGTTCCAGGGTGTTTGAGTTTATAAACTCTAGGAAGCATTGGGCAAAGGAGTTTGTACTTGAGTAATTCTCCCAGTCAATGTTTGGGTAGTTGAAATCTCCTAATATCATGGTGTTTGGTAGGACCTTTATATTTTCCAGTGTTCTCAGGAATGCAAAGTGAGGGTCCTGAGATAAGGTAGGTGATCTGTAGCAGGCTACAATCTGATAAGCAGCTTTGCCCACTGTTAGTTGCACTTGGATGGTCTCCGAGACCTCGTGCTGTGCCACTAACCTGGAGGTGTGGGTATCCTTTATGAAAATGGGTACACCCCCTCCTTTTGTATTTTGGTCTGGGTTTTGGGGCCGAAGCTCAGAGAGATTGGGATTTCTTTAAGTGGAGCATGTCCAATAGCTCTGTGTTTGACATAGCTTTGTATGTTAGGCAGAGATCACCTCTGAGTAGGCGATATGCAACAGAGTAAAGCTGGAGTGTTTTGAGACGGTCTGTGTAGGGCATGTATTTGAGGCCACTAATCCTCTTTGTGAGGTATTTCTGCAGGCTTTCCAGTTGTTATAGATGTCTTGTGAGACACATACCAAAAGGGACATTGTACTCTATAATGGATCTAATGAGTGATGAGTAGAGGGGAACAATGACATATTTTTTTCTGCGTGAGAAACATTTTGTGATGAGGTGTGCCATGTAGAAGGATTTTCTGACTACTGTGGCGATGTTATTATCAAAGGAGAGTCTACTGACCACCTGTGTCCCAAGGTCTCTTATCAAACTTTCAGTGTTAAGTATACTACCGCCTATGTTGTAGTTCATGGGTACAGAGTTTTTACCAAAGGGGTTGACAATGCACTTTTTGGCACTGAGCTTGAGGCCATGGCTTTGACACCAGGCATCTGTCTCAGTGAGGCCCTTTTGTAGGATGTCCACATCGTTAATAGTTTTGATTATGGCTTCTAGCTTGCAGTCATCTGGGAACTTCATTAGCCAAAGACCTTCTGTGTTAGCCTGTACTTCAGGGAAGTAGATACCAAACAGGACAGGACAAAGGACTGAACCCTGTGGTACTCCACTTGTCACTGGTCTGAAGTCGGACTTGGAGTCTGCTACTTTCACATTGTGGGTTCTGTCAGTGAGCCAGTTGGCAACCCATCTTGTGACATAAGGATTTATACCTAGTTTAGTGAGTTTATCTATAATTCCAGAGTGGGGGATGGTGTTGAAAGCCTTGACAAGAGCTAGATAGGCTGTGTGAACCACCTTACCCTTGTCTACGGCTTTGGTGACTGCTTCGAAAAAGTCTATCAGGTTTAGGAGACATGATCTGCCTTTTACAAAACCAAAATGGTTGTGGTCCAGAGTTTGGAGATTACCAATGCCTTTGCTTATAAGTTCCATGATGATACATTCCATGGCCTTGCAGACCAGGCTCATCAGGCTAATGGGGCGATAGTTCCTAGGGTCTGTGGTGGCTCCCCCCTTGTGTAGCGGGATAACCGTCACTGTGCACCATTCAGCAGGCACAAAGCCTGAGGTGAGGCTATGATTGAACATGGTACTTAGGTGTGGTGCCAGTTTGTTCTGTAGTTCATGTAGAACGCAGCCTGGGATGTTATCTGGTCCTATGGATGCTGTTTTCCTGGCTTTGGAGAGTGGTTTTTACCTGTGCAGCCATGATTACAGCAACTTTGCATTCTTCCGGTATAGAGATGGGCTCTTTCATGGGTGATAGGGGAGTAAAGTTAGCACTGATCCTATCTGCCAGGATGTTGGCAATATCAGTTGGGTCTGTATATTTAGTGCCATTGTGCTGTAACTCAGAGCAGATCTGAGTGTTGCCATTGTGATTCTTGACATAAATATAGAATGCTTTGTGGTTGTCTTTAGAATCAGTGGATATTTTGTTTTCGTAACTAGCTTTGGAGGATTTTATCAGGGATCACAGCTTCTTACTGAGGCTGACCAGGGAGCTCCTCCACTCATGGGTTTTACCCTCTTTCTTCCTTCTGTTATGCAGTTTGTTTATGGCAGGGGACCACCAGATTGGCTTCCTTTTCTTGGAGGATAGCGTCTTGGTTCTGTTCGGGATAGCATGATCCATGCACTCATGTAAGTGCTTATAAAGTGCAATTGTGTAGGATTCAGTAGTCGTAACTGTATTGTCCATCTGCATGGGTGTCCTGAAGTTCACCACTTCTGTCTTAAGACTCATGAAGTTGTCTTTGGAGATATTTTTAACATGGTTTTCTTAATGGGGGGTGGGGGCAGAATGTGGATATGTAGGATAATTAGCTTATGGTCAATTCAGACCAATAAGGCATTGACTTCAGGTGTGGAACACCGGTCACTCAGGACAAACCAAACCCCGTAACCATCACAAATAACCAAAAAGTGAGCTAAATGCTACTCATTGCCAGAAGTCTCAGCCTCCAGATGCACACACTCGAGGCACTTCTCAGTATGGAGAATATTGATATCTGTGCAGTAACAGAAACCTAGTTCAAGGCTCCAGAGAGCACACCAGCACTACCAGGATACTACTCATTCCATACCTTCCAGCATCAGAACCTGGATCATAGCACATAGGGTGGGGATGTATCCATATTCATCAAGGATACCTACACCTCTCTACATGCTCTCTACAGGATATGTATCCATAGAATGTTGCACAGCAACATTCTTCCCACTCCACAGGGGTGGGGCCACAAAAGACAAAAAAAAAAAAGACCCTTGGCATTCATGCTCTATGAACCTGATGCATCTGATCTGCAAGGCAATGGAGCCAATCATAATGGAAGTCAACAATAAAGACATTGGGAACCTTCACATAGTTGAGCACACCCAGTTTGGCTTCATCAAATGCAGATCATGCCTCCTGAACTGGGTGGATTTCTTTGAGACAGTTACCCAGGCTACAGATGATTGAAATGAGCTCCACACAGCCTACCTATACCTCACTAAGGTCTTTGACACCATTCCTTAGTCAGGTATCATAGATGAACTCACCAACCTGGGCATGAATCCATACATCATAAGATGGATTGCAAACTGGCTCACAGATAGAGCCCACAAATTAAGAGTTGCTGGCTACATGTCAGACTCTACACCGGTAACAATTGGTGTCCCCCAGGATTCAGTCCTGGGGTCCCTCCTGTTTGGTATAGACTTCACAAAAGTACATGCCAACACAGAAGGGTTGTGGTTGACTAAGTTTGCTGGGAATTGTAAAGTGTTTGCCATAATAAATTCCCCGGATGACACAAATATTCTCCAGAAGGGACTCTATGAGATAGATGTGTGGTGTCAGAATCATGGCCTCAAGCTCACTGTGGAAGAATGCATAGTAATCCCCTTTGGTGAAAACAAAGTACCCACAAACTACCACATAGGTGTTACCCCCTTAAAACTGACAAGGTAATAAGGGATCTGGGGACACAAGTAGATAGTCATCTTTCCTTTGACAACCATGTTGCCAAAGTGATTGGGGAATCCTATGTGGCCCACCTAATCCACAAAGGGTTTGCATCAGGATCAAAAGAGGTAGTGGTGGCCCTCTACTCTTAAGTCATCAGACCCATCATTGAGTACAATGCACCATTTTAGACGTACTCAGCTAAGCATATCCAGCAGCTGAAGCGACCACAGAGGTACCTCACCAAGAGGATTACTGGCCTCAAACAGTTGTGCTATGCAAAACAACTGGTAAAACTAAATCTGTTCTCCGTTGCGTACCACCTACTCAGAAGCACACTCTGCCTAACATACAGAGCCATGTCCAACACATAACTGTTGAACATGCTCCATCTACGGATAATAAAACTGAGTCGCACTACACACTCCAGGGATATGAACCTCATCACAACAATGACTACAACATGCTGGTGGGATAAAGTACCATCCCAGACACTTGCCTTACTGTGGAACAGAGTCCCAATGTACATGAGACAGAGCCCCTCGCTGACACTCTTCAATAGGAACCTTGATGAGTGGATAGGAAACAGACAATTCACGCCAGGCATCACATCAGCAGCCCCACTAGAAAGGGGCTTAGGGTACTAACTATTAGAACTAGGGCTTGGGAGACTATCCAATGGGGTGGCGAAAGCTGCACAACTTTCCTAGGCTAATATATGCCTTCGTGAAGATAGTCTACTAAATACCTATGAACCTGTGTGACAGGTACATGTCTACAGATAGTAGATGTGTACTTCATTGTACAGTCATGTTGTACAGCAGGCACATGGACCACATACACTGTAATGCTTACAGATACTGGTGGCTATGTACAGTGGGTGATATGTGCACCTCATGTCTTTTGTGCTATTGGGATGTGTGCTGGGTGGGACAGTCCTGGATGGCTCCCTGGCATGGTCACCCTCTTACACACATCTCTGCCCATCCATCTTTGGCTTATTATACTGTGTTCCCCTATATATATATATATATATATATATATATATATATATATATATATATATATATATATATATATATATATATATATATATATATATATATATATATATATATATATATATATATAGGTACATAGGTAGGTAATAGGCTATCTGCCTGAAGGCATATATTAGTATGGCCAGAGTGTGCAGTAGAGCTGATGAAGTGATCCATGGTGTGATAGTTCAGTTTCACATACAATCATCAAGGCTCCTCTGGAAGAGTGTCAGTTAGGGACTCAGCTTAATGTAGGTTGGGAGCCTGTTCCAAAGCAAGGGAAGTCTGTGAGTTAGTAATATATCCCTCCAACATGTTCTATTTATTGTTGTGATGATGATATCCCTAGAGCATGTGGCACAGTGAGCTTGGGTTTACTTCAGATAGCACATGTACATCAGTTCTGCATTGGACATGGACCTGTCTGTTGGGCAGAAATTGCCTGAGTAGACAGTATGCAACAGAGCACAGATTGAGTTAAATTCAGTCTTGTTGCATGGGGCAGCTGTTTGAGGCCAGTAATCCTCTTGTTGAAGTACTTCAGTGGTCTTTCCAGCTGCTGAAGGTGCCTAGTCAGATTCATCGCAAGTGTGCCGTGATAATCTCTGATGGTTCTGATGACTGATGAGTAGAGGGAGCCTCCCTTGACCTACATGCAAAGACATTGGCAATTTTTGGGAACACATAGCATGATTTTCTAACCACTTTGTGAATGTGTTTCTGGAAGTAGAGATGACTATCCACATGTGTCCATAGATCCCTTATTATTACCTCCATATTTAGGGTGTTGGCACCTATGTGGTATTTGTATGGCTGTAGCTAGAGGCCATAATTTTGACACCACATCTGTCTGCCTGAGACCCTTTTTAAGGATGTCTCTGTTGTCCCAAACATCGATTATGACAACCTTTTTGCAGTCATCCACAAACTTTGCTAAACATAGCCCTCATGTGTTTGACTGTATTTCTGAAAAGTATACACCAGACAGGAGGGGTCCCAGGACTGAGCCATGGGGGACAGCAGTTGTTACCAGCTTGAACAGGAGACCAAAATTCTTACCTTGTGGGGTCTATCTATGCCCCAGCTGGCAATCCATCAGATGAAGTGTTTATGCACAGGTTGTTGATTTTGTGGATACGACATGTGTGTGGGATGTTGGAAAAGGGCTTTTCAAGGTCTATATAGGCCATGTGGAGCTCATTACATTGATGTATGTCCTGGGTGACTGCCTTGAAAACTGTCTAGCAGGTTTAGGAACCATGATCTGCCCCTGACCAAATCAAAATGGGTAGGGTTGGGTGTTTGTAGGCTCCCACTAGCTCTGTTTATGAGTTCCATAATGATGGACTCCATGGCCTTGCAGATCAGGTTTATTAGGCTTATAAGACTATAGTTCCCATGGTCTGTTGTGCACCAACACTTGTGGAGTGTGCCAAACATTGTTGCAACCTATTCAACAGTTTCATATCCTGTACAGAAGGTGAGTCTCAACAGACTAGGTGCAGGGCTGTTTGTTTTGGAGTTCACATATGATACAGCCAGGGAAACCATATCATCCCATAGACGCTGTGTTTTTAGGTTTGGATAGAGCTGTTTAACCATTGTAAATGTGAATTCTGGGTTTTCACAATCTCCAGGTATGGTAATGGGCCCTTTTGCCAGTGAGAGGGGGGTAAATATGTATGAACCTGTCTGACAAGATGTTGGCAATGTCAGTCATGTACATGTATTCATTTACACTTTGCACTGACTCATAACATATATGAGTTTACATTGATATTTATGACATAGCGAAAGAAAGCTTCATGGTTTTCTATGGATTCTTTGGTAATATATTTACCAGAACATGGCTTGGATAATGTTAGGAGTGCTCATTGTTTCTTGATTATACTGATCGGAGATTTATTGATGTTCTTTGCATTTTCACTTTCCTTGAACAACTTAAGTACTTGTAGTACATAGTTTGATTATGACAGGGGTCCAATATATTATATGGGTCTGTTTTCATATCACTGTATAAGCAAGGCAGGATTGGTGAATAGTGACAAGTGTCTGGAGTAAGAACTGCGACTGCCAGATGTGTGGCCCACTGCTGTACTCAGACATGGCCTAAGTGTGTGAGCATGCCCAGTATGACCTTTCAGTATGTTGACTGACATTTGCTTCATTTGTTTGTGTGTGAGCATGCCCAGTATGACCTTTCAGTATGTTGCTGACTGAAATGTGCTAAATTTGTTTAAGTGTGTGAGCTTGCCCACTATGGGCATATATACTATATGTGTGTGAAAAATCAAGTTGTTTTTTTACTTCAGGGCTCATCTTTGTGTTGTGCATCGGCAGGAAGCACGCTGTGCCTGCAGGGCTTCCATGAGTCAATTTGCATAGACTTATCAACATTTCTACATACGGTGGGGGGGGGGGGTGGGGGGGCAGCTATTATTTGTACATTTCTACCCGAGGGCACACCTGATTGTTACTGTAGGTGTACATAGGATGAGGGGTACACCTGATACTTATACACATTTGCTAGGCTTGCACTGCTATGTCAGGTACTCCATTTCAGTCTGCACTATTGCCTATGGTACTGGCTTGAGGCATACCACTGTAGTACAGACCTTAGCTTCCAATTACATGCATATTAGTTTGTGACTTCATAGCCTACCCAACCCACATCACACTGCCTGGCCTGCTGTTATCTGTCTGTATAGGCCTGTGGGGAGGTCACTCATATGCCTCTTCAGAGGGCATGATACAGCATTTGTTTGTGTTTGCGTTTGTCTACAATTGTCCTGCTGGCTGTCACTGTTAGGTATGTGACACCCCCCCCCCAACTGGTATGTGTGAGTGACTTAAGTTGTGTCTGTGCCAGTGAAATGCTGTCATGGCTTAGTGATTCAGTACTGTGACTATAGTGCACAGTATCCTGAGTTCGAGCCTTGTCACTGCTTTTTATTTCCCTGCTGGGCAGACCTTACTGGTTACGGAACAGTAAAGCAGGTGTGAGCATGTTTACCCGACTTTGCCCGACTTTTCCCAACATTGCCCGACTTTGCCCAACTTTCTCCGACATTGCCCGACATTGCGCTGGTTAGCACGGTGTGCAGCTACACGCAATTGTATTTAAATATGCTCAATACTGGTAAACTTTGCTTAGCAGTGCTTTATATTGCTTAAAATAGGGACTCATGCCTCAGGTGGCGCTGCAGGGCTGCCTATGTCAGATGCACATATTACACTCCCTATACATGTTTGAAAACAGGTAGTGTCAAGTTTGGCATCCCTTTTACTTTATCTGCGAGTCAGAGAGAGGTGTCACTTCCAGGGTTCCTACTGAGTCAGTGTAGGTGCTATGCATTGCCTCTTTGCTAAGGCCAGGGCATACTGGGCACACCTCCTTCTTCCTACTGGGGCAAGCTCAGGTTCTTCCTCCTCCAAGTCACACTGTGCCTGTGCAGGCCTTGGCAATGGTGGGGGGATGTTTGGCCCTGCCCCATGTTATTCCTGCTGCAGCTGTTTCCGCAGGATCATATTGTGTAGCATGGCACATACCATGACAATTTGGGTACATGTAGTTGGTGAGTACTGCAAGGCTCCACCAGATGTGTCCAGGCACCGGAACCGTGACTTGAGTATCCCAAACACATGCTCAATTATGTTTCTTGTTTGTGCGTGTGCCTCATTATGGAGTTCTTGTTCGGGTGTGTGTACATTTCTGATGGGTGTCATCAGCCATGGTTCCAGTGCGCATCCAGCATCCCCCACTAGGTGACCATCAGGGATGTCCCCATTGGCATATCTCTGGTACAGTTGCATCAGATGCCAGATGTGGGAATCGTGATAACTTCCAGGGCAGCCAGCTCACACATTCATTATTATGCCCTGGGCATCGCACACAACCTGACAGTTGATGGAGGGGAAGCCCTTGTGGTTGATGTAGACCTTACAATGCTCACTGGGTGGTGCTTTGATGTGTATGTGCATGCAGTCTATTGCACCCACTACCTCAGGGTATTCTTCTATTTGGTGGAAAAGACGCATATTGCTGGCCAATGCCTCACGGGAATTGGGGAACTATATGTGCTCACCGACATGTGCTGACATGGCATCCAGGAACTGGTGCTGTACCCTGGATGCTGATGCCTGTGAAATCCCCATCATATCACCAGTTGGTCTCTGGAAGGTACCTGTAGCTAGTATTCTTAGGCCAACACATACCTTGGTATCCACTGGGATGGGTTCCCCTCTGTTGGTTCTGTGTGTGAGGTGTGGCCGGCACAGCTCAACAATTTGCTGCAGGAGGTCTCTGTCTACCCTATAGCAGTCCACTATCTCCAGCTCATGTAGCCCCTGGAAGGTTACCCTGGTTCTGTACACTCTTCTCCATCTCCTCACTGTGGGTTGCTCAGCAGCATTCACAACATCACCACCCTCAGCACCTTGCACATTAGTTTAGCAGCCCCTAACATTTTGTCTGACTTTTTTAAGCTTTCCCTCTTTGTATACTGCAGTGTTGCAGAGTTCTTGGGAAGAATGCTGTTTGCAGAGTTTAAAGTGCTGGACTGGGCAGGGCTAGTCTGCTACCTGTGTAATTGGCTGATTCTGATACATTTCACCTGGCAGCTCTGCTAGTTCTCCTTGGTTGACTTCCTAATACTTCTTTTCCTTCCTTTTCCCTTTCTGTTTCCGCTCGGGACAGCACCTCACAAACACACGCACATGCCCTGTGCACATTTGCAAGAAATTTCAGATATTTCCACGGTGTGCACCTTTGGTTTCTGGTTTTCAAAAAGGACAAATGTAGACACGCCTCTTGCAATCCTGAGCAACTCAGGGCAAACACAAGACACTGTGCTCCAATTAGCTTACAGCCTTTCTGACACACACCCTCATGATGTTACCTATATTCTACTCTACTACTCACCTACTCCTACACTTACACTCTTGGGACATGGCTCACATGCTGGGGAAAATTGGGATTTACTATCCTTATCCTCATATGCATAGGATTGCCTACTAATGCATGGTTACATCTCTCACACTGAGCCCCCCCCTCCCCTTAGCAACCAGTACTCAGTGGCCATGTTGTCTTCAGCCTGCCATTCACCTGCATGGCAGGATAAGCTTTTTAGTGAAAATGGCTATTTTTGGCTATTTTTAAATTATTTTCTTGTTTTTTAAAGTGCCACATGTTTGCGCTTAAACATCGGAGATCAGGGGAAAAAAAGTTAGATTTTAATCATTTTAAACCTTTATAAATGCCAATGGCCTTATATTTGGACACTGGCATGCTTCCTCAACTGTATGGATCCTTTATTTGGAGCTGTCATAGCTCTGTTTAGCTATTTGCAGAACGGTACTCCGTTACCAACGGAGTACATTTCTGCAGATAACACTAATCTTCCACGGACAGGTTAGTGTTTCCTGGATTGCAAATTTACCTCATTTGCATAGCTTTCAGCAGCAAATGAGGTAATTTGCATACCATGATGCTGTCCATGCAAGAGTAGCTTTAGCAGCTCTCATGCACACCCCTGCTGGCTGTACCTGGATCGCACAGCAGACATATTGCCTCCATGAGCTCCTAAACACTTTCATAAATCTGGCCCGGTATCTTTCAGTTTTACATGCAGCAAGAGATACAATGTCTGTACTAGGAAACTTTCTGTATTGTCTTTAGGGTGAATTGATTACTAGTCTTGAAAGCATGAAGGAATGCAGTTGTTTTATGACTTCCAGCATCTGCCAGAGATCTGAGGAGAAACCCTTGTCTGTATATTTTTACAGGAAGATGTTAAATACTGCCAGCTTCATCAATGGTTGTTTGAACTGGGAACTAGCCGTCAAATGAGAAGAAATTATGTCATTCTGCAAGCTACCCCTGAAGTAATATTTTAGACACTAATTTGAGAAGTCACTTAGTGAGACAGAGCATTCTGCATTCTGTCTTGGACCAGATAACAACTAGAAGATCCATTCACCATATCTGCCTTGCTCTATTGGTAAGTTTGTAGGTTATAGTATAATTCTCTTAGAGTCAGTCGGGAATATAGTAAAGCTTAGTTTAGATATTTTTCTTTATTTATTTGAGACTGTTCTGCAATGTTGTTTTAAATATTTCCTGTGGTTTTGAAGTCTGATGTCACTGTGAATATTTATTTATTTATTTATTTATTTATTTATTTTACATTTGTTAACTGGGAAAATCCAGCTGGGCAAGGTACATTTTCAGTGGAGGTCCGGGGAGAAAAGCTCCAAAAATATGAGTACAGCAAAATTACAGATAGTAAATAAATAACAGTCACAATTTCAGGGAAAATACAAAAGTTTTAGTACAAGAGTTTAGACACATTATTAGTAACTAGCCTAGAGAGAACAAGTTTAAATAAAAAAGTTTATATAAATATGCAAAATCCTAGGTATTACAAAAGGTAATGACAGTAAGATACTTGACATAGTAAGACAAGACCTATGTTGTGAAATTGGATCCATAGCAGTTGGAGAGTGCAATGATGGGAATTTGTATGAAGTTATGCATGGGCAGATCCAAGTTTCCAGAAGGTGTGATTTAAGTAGTTTTTTGAATTGTGTAATATTTGTGGTAGAGTTAATAGGGGAAGGGAGGTTATTCCAGGCCTTAGAAATGGTATGAGAGTGGAGAGATTTTCCTGCAGTGTTAGCCCTAATGGTACTGAGAAGAGATGTAGTGGTAGAGCGGAGGGGGCGAGTGGTAGAGTAATGGGTGAGCAGTTGTTGTAAGGCAGGAGTTTTCTCAGGGTTGGTCAGGATGTTAAATGCAGTGGTTAGCTGTCGGAAAGTGAGTAATTGGGGTAATTCTAACCAATCAAGGTGTCTTAGTACTTGTCAGTGTTGGGTTCTGAAAGTAGAATTATTGGCAAATTTAGCAATTTTGTTGTAACATGATTCCATTTTATCAAGGTCAGTTTTTCTAATGTGGGTTAAAATTGGGGCTGCATATGTACGAGTGGATAGAAGGCGAGTTTGAACTAAGATGATTCTTGCCTTATCAGTGAGAAAGTTCTTGTGCCTATAGAGAGTACGCATTTTCTTATGAACCTTTTGGACATTTTGGGCTATGTGAACACTGAAGTAGAGATTTTGTCTATTTCTACCCCAAGGAGTTTGGTGCGAGTTGAAGGAGTGATTAGTGTACCATTTTTGGATGAGACAGAGAAGGTTGGGGAAGTGGACTTGGATTTATTTAGAGTGAATAATAGTAATTTGGTTTTGTTGGAGTTAAGGATGAGTTGAATATCAGTGATCCAATTTTCAATAGCAGAGAAGGATTGTTGAGCAAGTTACTGTAGGGCAGAGAGAGATGGGGCTGCACAGATGAGTGTCGAGTCATCAGCATACTGTATAAGAGTGCCTTGATTTATGGCAGTGTACAGATTGTTTGTGAAGATGGAAAAGAGACGTGGACCCAGTATTGATCCTTGTGGTATGCCAGTGGAATTAGGAAGTAGGGGAGATAGGACTTCTTGCCATTGGACAGCCTGTTGTCTTTCACAGAGATAACCTTTGAACCAGGATATAGTAGATGTAGCAAAGGATAAGGATGTAAGGGCATCTAATAGCTTTGGGTGTGACACCATGTCAAATGCCTTGGAAAGGTCCAGGAAGGCAGCAGAAACAAAACTGTTATTGTCCCTATGGTAGTTAATTTGATTTGTGAATGAAAGAAGTGCAGTAGTTGTACTGTGATGTGGACGAAAGCCATGTTGGGTGTGGGAAAAAAAGGTTGTGTGTGTTCAGGTATTGTATGACTTGAAAATGAATACACTTTTCGAGAAGCTTCGATAATGGAGGAAGTATGGCTATTGGGCGGTAGTTTGAGTAGTCATAGGAGTGGCTACCTTTATGTAGGAGAATGATGAAGGATATCTTCCAGAGTTGAGGGACATATGCTTCCTGAATGGGCCAGTTAATAAGGATTGAGACTGGATAGGCCAGTGAGTCAGCTGCCATTTTTAGAAAGGTAGCAGTTATATCATCTGCAGCTAAAGTGGTACATTTTAAGTTTAGAAGGAGTTTTTTTAATTTTGATTGTAGGAACAGGTGAGAGAATGAAGTGGGGTATGTCATTTGTTGTTGTAGCACTGTTTCTTGGTGAGTTTGCATTTTTAGTTATGGTAGTGGAATTGTTTTTGGATAATAGGGTGGACAGAGTATGTACTGAGTTTTTGAAGTGTTGGTTAAATTGGGTGGCGATGTCATAATTATGGTTAATTGGAGAGGTGGAGTAGAGGTTGTTGTTTTACCAGGTTTTAATAGGGAGTTAATGGAATGCCAGAATTTTGGAGGGTTTTTTTGAATGTTTGTTTTGGAGATTTAAAAAGTAGTTTTGCTTACCTAGTTTGGTCTGTTTTTGACTAGATTCCTTATATGTCTATAGTTTTGCATGGCCTGGTTAGAACTATCTTTTTCCATATCTTCCAGGCCTTGTCCCTAGCTTTAAGTAGGGCTCTAGTATACCTATGTAGCCATGGGGCATAATTTGCTTTGGCTTTTATTTTTCTAATAGGAGCAATAGAATGGAGAACATTGATAAACACGTTGTTGAAATAGTCAACTGCTTTGTCTAGATCTAGAGCTAGTAGGGGGTTCCAGTTACATTGTTTTAAGATGTCATTTTGGTCATTTTGGTTGGCCTTGTGGACATCCCTAATCTGTCTGTAAATGATGGGGTTTGAGTTAGTAGTACATTTCCTTATAAGGAAAGTAGGGTGATGGTCACTTAGACCATTTGGAAGGCATCCGATCTGGTATTTTTTTGGGGGGTTGTTCACTAGTGTCCAATCAATTATGGATTGTTTATGGGATTTGTTATCTATTCTGGTGGGTTCATGAATAAGTTGAGTAAATCCGTAAAGGTTGATCTGACTAGAGGGGTTAGAGGAGATATATGCTAGCCAGTCTGTGTTCAGGTCCCCCAATAAAATAGTTTCTTGTGGCAGGTTATGGTTAAGCCATTGAAGCATTTCTTCTATGGTGGAAATGTTGTTACCTGGTGGAATTAAGTGCAAAGAATATTTATGCTCTTTTTCACTGTTTAGGGCCAGGACAAATCCTAAGGTCTTAGCATTTTGAAATAAGGGTATAGGGTTAAGGAGGGGTTTAAGATTAAGTGTGTTCTTAAATAAAATAGCGACACCACCTCCTTTCCTACCAGATTTGTCTAATCATAGAATATTATAACTGGGTGGAAGGATTTCTTCACTGGGGATGGTAGGTTTTACCCAGGTCTCAGTTATGGTTAGTATGTCAGGGGAGTATTGACTAATAAAGGCATGCAGGTCAGGGAGTTTGCTGGAGATACTTCTGGTGTTTATGTTTATGATGAGTAGATCAGATTTTCCTTTGTTAACAAATATGTTGTGAAATGGACCTGGATTAGGATGTATATCTCCTGAGGCCAGAAGTGTTGTTCTGATATATAAAATGTGTTTGATTATGTGTGATAGATAGATTGTAGATATATGTGATGTCTTATGAGTGTGAGGAGGCGGTATTAGGGTTTTATATGAGTGTGGTAAAATGTTATCCTTAAGTAATGTAGAGCAAATGATGATATTTGTGTGAGTTTCTCTGTGTGTTAGAGTATTAGTAGTGTGATAGTATATAGTATGTAGGCTTATTGCAGTATTTAATTATGTAGTGTAGTTTAAAGCTGTAAGAGTTAAAAAGAGCAGTGGGAAGAAGACTAGCATTGTGAGGAGTGATGAAAACACAATTTATATATTGTTAGATTGTAGAGGCAGGAGGGGTGTGTCCAAATTGTAGTAATGGGTGCTAGTTAGGAATGTATTTGGAGGTGTGGTTTCAGGTAGGTAATTGGTTAGGATTGGGTGAGGTGATAGAGGGGATGAATAAATGTAGATGTAGTGGGGGTGAGTGGGAATTAGGTGCAGGGTAGGGGACCGGAGTGAGCCGAGCAGAGCGAGGTGAATGGAGCAGGATCAGCCTGACCACAGACTACACGTAGCCAATCTGTTTGAGTTGGTCAAGAGAAAACTGTCATGAATTGCAAATAGGGTAAGTGATAGTATACACCACACTGTCCTATTTCCCTACAGTTGTTAGCAGAATGAAGACTGGGGTAGGAAGATGCCAATTAGGTAGCTAGTGCTTTAGTTCCCATGCAGACTGTACGAGGTACTACAATATCCTTATTTGTAGGGCTACATAAATAAAAGCCATTAACCTCATACAATTAGCTGTGTAATGCTTGCTTTTTTTTAAATAAAACATAGTTCAAGCTGCTGCGGGGTTTTAGGTCTTGAGGCAGCCTTCTACCATTGCGAGCCTTTCACTGGGTGGCCTGGGCAGGGAGGAAAGAGGACCGACGGTATAGTCCGCCAATGGGTTCATCAGCACTAAAGTGTTTGTGTAACTACCATTCAGCATTTTCTGCTTTCGGTTAAGCAGTGTCGAGGTATGGGTGTTCGGTGTTTTTAGTTGTCAATGTAGTGATATAAACCTGTATATACTCCACTGTCTTGGGCCACCAAAATTAACCTTTCATCTTTTGGTTTAAATTAACCTCTCCTTAACCATTCGTGCATCAGATCCTGGTCAATATGAGATTGTTCCAGTAGTTTTCTGTACATGCAACTATGTTTATGCCTTTTCTACATGTTTCCTTCTCATCTGAGTCTTCAAATTTTATTCTTTCTTTTGTTTTATGGCACATTCAGTTGCTGCTTGATTTTTGGCTATTTCTGCTTTGATTTATCTTCCCACTTGGCACTGATATGCTTCTGCTAAACTAAGCCAGGAAGTCATGTTAGACTTATTCTCTTCATGTTTTAAAACTTCCCTATGTTTGGATCTTTTGAGGTCAGCAGATATATATGCAGTCCTACGATTGCAGATCTATACATTTAATCAGTCCTAAGGAGGCCCATACCTCCTTCAAAATAAAGAAGAGATAATCTTGGTATACACTGATTTTTTATAAATCATTTGATAAGCATGAATCATTTTTCTTGTTTTCCTGTCCAACTGATCCAATACCTTTTGGGGCCAGTCAGTCACCCCAAAACTGTAAGTTTGGATAGGAAGAGCACATTGGTTTATAGCTTAGATTTTGTTCTTAAATGTCAGGGATATTTTCAGTTAGTCTTCTAAAATATTTTTTACCAAGTTTTAATTTCATTTATGTTTTATAGTTGATTCTTCATCAGTTCCCAAATATTTATACACTCCTTCCTGCTCAAGTTCCTATATATCATGTTATTGTCCCAGAAAGTTAGTTTCTTTGTGCTGCAGCTTTTCTGCTTTAAAGGTTGCTTTTGCACATTTATCAAGAGCAAATTACATTCTTATATCATCTGAGAAAGTTTTGACCACTTGCTGTTGTGCTTTCAGTTCCTCATCTGATTAACTATAAAGTTTTAAATCACCCACAAAAAGATGAGAAATCTTTACACTTTGTTGTTTTCTAGCAGCCAAATTGTAAGTAGACAGCTTAATGGGTTAATGGCCAGACAAAAGAGCTGTGGAGACAAAGTGTCACCCTGAAATATCCCCCTTTGAATTGTTATCCTTGGGATAATCATTTGCCCTTTATCGTGGCTTAGCTGCAAAAGTGATTTGCCTCTGTTTTATGGTCACTGTAATATAACCAACCAATGTAGGGTGTATATTATACATTTCTAAGCACTCTTTTATCCATGAATGTGGGATGCTGTCAAATGCTTTTTGTTTTGCAGTGTATCCATGCCATACTTAGATTCTTCCTCTTTTCACAATTCTCCATTATGACTTTAACAACAAATGTACCTTTACTCCATATTTCTTTTTCACCCTCTTGTTCTATTGCCATGATTGAGTTTTCTTCTAAATTACTATAAACTCTGTTGTCATCGATTCCAGTGTATAGTTTATACATCTCCAGAAGCTGAATTTATTGGTCTATAGCTTCTAGGATATCTTGCAGGTTCACTATTAAGGAGAAGTAGTTTTTTTCCTGTTTTTAACAGGGTTGGTGTCTATTAGGGATATACATATAAACAGTTCTTACTCAGGGTAAAGTCTTTGTGTGAAGATGTTAATATTTTTAGCCAGATGTTAGGTACTGCATCTAGGCCTGGGATTTTCCATTTAGGAACTTTTCTTCATTTTGTTTCAATTTCTCTGGCCATTACTTCATCCCATTTCATATCCTGTACTCTTGAACTTCTGTTTCTTTTAATTCTTCTATCCATTTATCATCTTTGTTATGTTCCACATAATCTATATAGAAATGTCTCCAAAATGTGTCTATTGCTTATTGTTGGTGGTATTTCTATTCCTTTTACTGTGTTTCCTGATTCTCTATAAAACCTTTTTGGGTCATCAAAGAAATGCTTACTTACTTTGTACTTTTCCTTTATATCTACATAGATTCTAAGTTTTTTTTTTTTTTGCCTGTGCTGATATCTTTGGTTTATAATCTGCAATAGTGTGCAACAGATCCTGGTCTGTTGTGATACTTCATATTGCTTTTATCATGTATATCTTTCTAAGTATTTCTGTTGATCTGTTCCCTCTTTTGTACTTTTCTAACAGCAACTCTTCTTGTCTTAATTGCTTCATAATTTTCTTTATTCAATACTTCCATGATGGCATTTGATTTTTTCCTTCCCTTCCTTTCCCTTACTGCCCTGTTTTTTTTGTGGTAAGACTTTGTCATTAATTTAGCTGCACAGTAATATATCCTGTTTACTTCTATCACATGAATTTCTGTGAGCAGTTTTGATTACAGTGTTCATTTGTTTTATCAGACTTCTAACATTGTGGGTCTCATTGACTTTCTGTAATCTATTTCTTGCATTGACCTTAATATTTCTATCCATTTCTATTAAATCAAGCAACTCTTTCCTTAGATCATGTTCTTCTAAACTAATGGCACATTCTTTGTTCTCCAATTCCTGCAGGCATTCTGCAGAAAGTTCCAGAACATTTTCCTGTGACATATTCGCTTCATCTTCACCCTGTGTTGTCCATTGCTCTTTCATATGGGAACGCACTGATCCATCACTCCATAATATTGACTGCATCAGAGTTGCCATTGTTCCTGTTGCTTTCCCTTGCTGTGCAAGTCCAACTGAACTTTTGTACAGGTTTCCTACTGAACACTCCAAAGTATCTTCACATGGCAACTGATTAGATGCTTTCCACTCCACCGATTTCTCCTTAATTTGGGGACTCAGTATTCTGTCATGCTGTGATGTTATCAGAGTTAGATTTTCTACATGAAATCTTTCACTACACAGGCAATCCATGACTTCAGTTTCTATTTCTATTAACTTCTCCATTACTAATTATCTTTTCTACTTTCCCCCTTTGTTTTCTTATTTTTGTATTGTAGAGCTTTCCATATTTGGATGCCTTTGCCTGAATTTCTCTTCAAATATCTTTGGTGCTGCTTTTTTGTATTGATTAATTTTGCTTCCTCCTTTGCATAAATATTGCACCATATTAAATCTCCTTTTCTTTCCCATGTCCATATTTCTTCTTCAGATGTCTTTCACTCCTTCTGTTTCTTCTTACTTTGGGAACTCATTGTTCCATCATGCTATGACATAGTCTGTGTTAAACTTTCTACACTAAATCCTTCCCTTCACAAGTATTCCATAACTTCAGTTTCTATTTGTTCAACTTTTGCTTTACTAATCCTCTGTTCTACATTCTCCTTGGTGATCTTATTTTTTGTATTGTGAAATGTTCCATATGTGGGTGCCTTTGCCTGTATTTCTCTTCAAATATCTTTGTTGCTGCTTTTTTGTATTGATGACTTTCTCCTTTGCATAAATACTGCAGCATATCAGAACTCTCTTGCTTTCCCATGTTCATGTTTTTTATACCTTTCAAAAATCTCTACATTTTTTCTTTGTATTTTTGGAGTTAGTTGCTTCTTTTTCCAAATTGCCCAAGGTTTATTGGTCTATATAATGTTTTTCATAAATCTGTTGTATTAAGGAACACAAATTTGCGTTTGAAGCTTTTGACAGTTTTTCTTCTGAAAGTTTCTTTTTTCCTTCATTTTAGTATATCCTCTAACCAGAAATGTGGGGCTTCGTGCAAAATAGTAACAATACATAATTTCTTTTTTATTCACAATAGTCCACTCTATCATCTTTATGGCTCTTATTTGACCCATCAGTTTGTGTGGCATTTGTGGCGTTCTACTTCCCTCTACAATTGGTGGGGAAATCCTCCCTCTAAGCCTGGCCTAATCCCATTGTAAAAATTGTTCTGTGTCTTGAGGATTTTACAATGCCATTTTTCCTAGTCCTGTCAACAGTGCTCCTACCAGGATTGGACACTTTTTTATTCTGCTTCTGGGACTTGTGCTGTCTTTTTTTATTTTTTAACTAACTTCCAGCCATGATAAATTCTATATAATATATTTTCTATATATCAGTGCCATCTTGGTGAGATTTTGTAAAAACATGGTCCACCTTATGAAAGTATTCACCAAGACTTGATGATCAATTCATTTCTGGCAATTCTACTCTCCTTTGTTTGCTGATGTTATCATTTCTCCATTTGTCATTGTACTTTATGATGGGTCTGATGTAGGCCAAGTACAGTGGTATGATCATCTCTCTTGACCTACATGCTATGTCCTTGCTTATAAGTTGAGCAACATAGAAACATTTTCTTACTACCTTATTAATAGATCAGTACTGAGCTAGCTGCCTTTGTGAGCCATTTTAAGCATAGCCAATTATCCCTTGTGAGATTCAAACCCTGCACCTTGTGTTTGTAAGGCAAACACCTTAACCATTAGGCCACCCTCCCAACTCCCCTTGGGCACATGTTGGTCAAAGGCTAGGTAACTATCTACATGAGATCCTAAATCCCTGAGAAAAGTTGCTTCATTAAACGGTATTCTACTAATGATGCAGTTACCTGGGATAGCCAACTTCCCAAAAGATACTATAATGCATTTCTTGGTATTGCGTTTTAAGCCATGGCTTTGGTACCAAGTGTTTGTCTGTGTTAGACTTTGCTGAATGGTGTTCTCATCTTGGGGGATTCAATGACTGCACCAAGTTTGCAATCATCTGCAAACTTGGTTAGATAGAGACCTTTAACATTGGCTTCAACATCCGAGAAGTAGATGCCAAAGAGGAGTGGGCCTAGCACACAGCCCTGGGAGACTCCACTGGTGACTAACCTCCTGGGTCCTATTAGTGAACGAGCTAGCTTTCCAGCATGTTATAAAGGGGTATCTACCTAGTACTGTAAATTTGTTGACAATGCCTGAGTGGGGTATTATATCATATGCTTTAGCCAGATGTAGGTAGACAGTATGCCCAGTTTTCCCCCTCATCCATTCCCTTAATGAACTTTTCAAAGAAGTCCACAGATTCAGTAAGCATGACCTTCCTTTGAAGAAAGCCAAACTAGGATACATCCAGTGTCTGGAGGTCTCCTATGTCTTGTTGATAATTTCCATAATTCCTTCTGTGGCTTTGCAAATAAGAGTAGTCAGACAAATGGGTCTGTAGTTTACAAGATCTGTTGAAGGTCCTCCCTTTATGAAGAGAGATGTCCATCACAGTCCTCCATTCATGTGACACAAAACCTGTTTTAAGACTATTGTCAAATAATGACTCTAGGAGTCCTGAAAAATCATATTTTGGACTATTCAGAAGGCATACTGGGATGTTATCAGGACCAATTGAAGCCATGATCTTGGCTTTAGTGAGCATAGCCAGTACATGCTCCCTAGTTGTAGTTAAGATAGTTATGTTTGAAGGTATTTTTGGGGGATGGTTGGGGGTAAGGGGGATTAACGTTGGAACTGAATTTGTCTGCTAACAAGTTTGCTATACCACCGGGCTCAGTGAATGTGACACCATTAACCATCAGTTCAGCACATTGCCATGTGCTGCCCTTGAGGTTTCTGATTAAGTTCTTTGTTTTGTTGTATGCCCTGTGTAATTTGGGATGCAACCAGAATGGTTTGTTTCTGGGGCTACTTGTGATAGGTTTAGCAGCCTCTATGCAGCCATTGATATGGTTGCTCAGGGTTTATAAGAAGAATTCAGCCTAGGTTTCTGTGTCTCGAGGTTTGAAGGAGCATTGAATTTTGACAGACCATCACGTAATAAAAGGTCATTTGCACTGGAATAGTTCCTAACTGTTATTGGTTTTAGTGGGATCATGGAGTTGATTTTGATTTCAAAGGAAGCAATTTATGGTTGGACCTTACAGGGAACACAAGACATTTGGAGGGTGCAGTATTCTCCCATATTTGTGAGCATTGGTCCAGTATGTTGGAGCTTCTAGTGGGCTTATTCACTATTTGGACAAGGGTGTTTGTATTTACAAAGTCCAGGAATCCCTGTGCCTATAGATTTGAGGCCATCTAGAATTCCCACTCTATAGGGGGTAATTAAAGTCTCCCACAAATAGGGCATTAGGTTGGATGGTACTTGTCTCCAGTAGGACCAAGCATGTATTGTGAGCTTCTTGGGACATTGGCAGTGGCCTATAACTGAATAGAATATGATACAGGATGTTTTTTATGACAATCTGCACATGGAGGAACTCTAGCACATTATTCTGCTTCAGCACCTTAGAGGTATGCATGTTATTGATGTATATTGGGACACCTCCAACTTCAGCCCTTGCCTGTGCAGCTACTGATCTAAAAGTGTGGAAAAACATTGAAACCTTGCACTGTTGGGGTACTCTCTTCGGCTTTATACCATGTCTCAGTAACTGCACAGAGGAAGGCTTGGAGGGAGTGATTTTTTTTAAGTAGGCTCCTAACATTGAGCAGTAAAACAGTGAGGTTTAGTTGAACTGATTTTACTACGATAGCAGGTTTATCAATTTGACACTAAAAAGGCACTGTGGGGTTGGATAAAGTTTTAGCCAGTATTCAAAAACCTAGAGGGGAAAGGTGGAGACCATCCTTGGCAAACCAAAGCGGTCTGTTAACCAAGTCCTCTCAAACTGACAAATACTGGATCCCCTTAGAATGACACAAGAATTGCAGCCAGTTGTTAATTCAATAATTTTTTGCTCATATTGTGGCATCATTCTCAGTGATGGTAATATGCTGCTCAATGCCAGGCGCACACCAGCATGAGACAGATAGTCTGAAAGCTCCATAATTGTACAGCAATGAAATGTATATAAAACTTTAGTGTAAGTGTAACTGCCAGTTTCTGTCTGAAATTTTCTAAGCATTATTCCTTTAAATATTGATTTAGCAGCCAGAATGTTATGAACCATCACTGTACACTTTTATTTCATTGCTGTACCAAAATCATCCCTGGGCAGCTTCACAGACCAGAGAGAACATCACAGGTTCATGCTACTGGCCCTTTGTAGATTTACAGGAAGTCCTGATTGAACTCTACTCAGCACCATGTCATAGAAGGTTAAAGCCCTGACAACAGTCAAGGTGACTCAAGTTCAGTTAGTGTCTTGAGCATCTGAGGTGTTGTCAGGGAAGGGAGTAGAGTGCCCTTCCTTGGGGGACACTTGGTGTTCCTCAAGCTGATCTCCAGCAGTGGCTAGTGAAATGAGAGTGGCCTTGGATGTAGGGGACAGAGTGGTAGACATTGGCTAAGTCCTCATGGAGGTGGAAAGACGTGCTGCACATCACCAATGCACACATGCACCTCAAACACTATAGTAAAGTATGTTGGGAAACAGTTACACCATAAAAAAACCCTGACTGAAGTTGATCATATAACTCCCCAGGACACTCTTAGGTTCAGCACCCACCCAGGTCAAGACTGAAGATAGTTTAGGGGATTAAAAGAGAGGCTGGTAAACCTGGCAATGAATGAGGGCCATAACTCTCAACTCCCCAGATTTTCTCAGAATGTCTAGACATTTTCCTCATATTTTTGGTCTGTTCTTCATAAAACTTGTGGTTTTCAGGCAAATCACTGAAGATTGATGTCAATAAATAATGACATAATTTGTGTTTCAGACTTCATATCCTTCAGAAAACACACAAGTCCTGTTATTCTAGCAACTTTTTAAGTTTATAAGAGCAAAATTTAAAACCTGTCCCTAATTTTGAGACTTTGTCCTCCCATTATTTTAGGCTTTGTCCAGATTTCTTGAGGAAAAGGTTGACAGGTATGATGAGGGCAATGGGGTACACCATAAATATAAAGCATGGAGTGCATAATATGCTCTAAAAGGTCCTAGCTGAACCCCTATGCACACCTGCACTTTAGAATCTCTGGCACTCCCCATGAGTGTTTCTCAGGGAGGTATCTGATAGTAGCATTCCAGGTCTAGTCAGGGTTTTATATATATATACATATATATATATATATATATATATATATATATATATATATAGTTCCACTTTATAATTTCAAAATACTGAAATATCGAATTTCAGTATTTTGAAACTATAAAGTCGAAAGCTTGAAATCCCGAAACCCTGAAACCGCAAAACTCAAAATCGCGAACAAAAACACACCATACAACACACAACACATACACCATCCTACCAACACTACAACAGACAAACAAACAAAACACACACAAACTCAAACACACAAATCAACAAACCTACACAAATAAGAAGGGGGCAAGCCCCCCCTGCATCCCCCTTGTGGGGGTCTGCATCCCCCACCCCCCCACTTATATATACTAACTCCGAGATTGCACCAAACAGAAAAAGACAGCAAACTCACCACTAGACACTCTACAGTACCTTCGCACACACACATCACAGATATATAAACACCACCACTTTCAACAGTTAAACACTCATACTTTTACCTGCCTACCCTAACCCACAAATAAAACTTCCAAACACACTCACATACACTCAAACACATACCTAAAACCCTAACAAAATACTTACTTACCTTACCCAACAGCCAAATCCACAAACTAAACCGTACATGCTGCACACACTACATCCTGCGTCATGTACCAGAACACCATAGCCGTGAATTCGACATTTCCGGATTCGCAGTTACGAAGATTCGCTATTTTAAAAATTCAACTTTATGGTCTCGAGATATTGAAATTCGATATTTAAGTATTTTGAGATTATAAAGTACCATATATGTATGTATGTAAATATATATATATATATATATATATATATATATATATATACATACACACACACACACACACACACACACACACACACACACACACATACACACACACACACACAAAATATTTCAGGCATGGGTAAATATATTCGTCTTGCCTGCCAGTGTACTTGTCTATTCCAAGCATCATACATTCTCTTACAGAATGAATTAGTACATCTCTCATTCCTATATTTTATTTCAGTTTGGTAACCGGGGAAGAGCTTGTTTTCAGTGGAGGCCCGGGAAGAAAAGCTCCAATAACAATTACAGGCATGTAGATTTATACAATAAATTTCTTACTCAGCAAAATACCAATATAAAATAGAATGTGATAAAATAAGCTAGTACAAAGAAATACAGATAATGAGATTTGGGTGGAAGTTTTGTATGTACAGAGTTAGAATACAGTTTCCGTATAAGAGTGTTTAAGGTAGGGTGCAGTAGGAGACTGTCCCACAAGGTTTTAATGCAGTGTAGGTAAGTGAGGTTATGAGAAGTAGGTGTAGTAGATGGTGGAGATGTGAATGGCTAGTGGGGGAAGTTATGTTGGAGAGTGGCATGGGCATGGCCATTTTGAAGTGAGATGAGAGAGCAAGAGAGATTTGAATTTGGTGTGGTTAGGTGTACTGTGTAGGGAGAGAGGGGAGAGTTCCAGGGTTTAGACATGGAGTAGGATAGAAGGATGTGGCCAGGGGGGTCATGAGGGTTTGTAGATTTGTAGGAGGTTTTGGTTTTCAGATCTGAGTGAGCAGTTAGGAATGTAGGGGGTTAATGCAGTAGAGAGAGAGGGGCAGCTGGAAGGTTTGTAAATGAGTTTGTGGGTGTTGGTGAATTTAAGGAAGATCAAGTAATTGGGTAGTTCGAGTCACTGTAGGGTATGGAGAGAATGGCAGTGGTGGGAGGAGTATTTTGTGTTGGTAGCAAATTTGTTTATTTTATTGTAGTATGATTCAAGTTTGGATTGAAGGCCGAATTGAAGATTATTCAGCAGAGGTGCATCGTACATAAGAGAGGGGAGGAGGTAGGAGTAGGCTAGGGTTTTCCTGGAGGAGGGGGAGAGGTAGCGGTTGTGTCTGTATAGGAGTTCTAGCTTTTGGTGGGTTTTATTGATGGCAGTTTGGATATGGGTGTGAAACGTTAGATGTTCATCAATGATGACACCAAGGACTTTGGTATTGGATACAATTTCAATGGGGACGTTGTCCTGACTGAGTATGGAGGATGAGTTTTTGTTGTTAGGACAGTTTTTAGATGGGGAAAGATCATCAGTTTTGTTTTATTAGCGTTTAGGGCCAGGTGATTGTTTTGCATCCAGGATTCAGTTTTAGAGAATGCTGACTGAGTTTTTAGAAGTAGGTCAGAGGGGGAGTAAGCAGAGCAGATGGTTGTTGAATCATCTGTGTAGTGGATTATTGAGGAGTCAGGGATGGTGCGGTGAAAGTTATTGATAAATATATTGAAGAGTAATGGTCCTAGAACAGAACCTTGTAGCACTCAAGTGGGGGTATGCAGGAAGGGGAAGGTTGAGGATTTCCATTGAATGGCTTGCTGTTGTTCAGAGAGATAGCTAGAGAACCAGGCTAAGGTGGAAGTGGAGAGGTTGAGAGATGAGAGCTGAGATATGAGTAAAGGGTGGGAGACAGTGTCAAAAGCTTTGGATGGGTCAAGGAACAGAGCAGGTACCAGTTTTCCAGAGTCATGTGCTTGGTTTATGATACTGAGGAAAGATAGGAGGGCAGTCATGGTATTGTGGCTGGGGCAGAAGCCATGTTGAGTAGGGGTGAGAAGATTGTTATGTGTCAGATATGGCATGAGTTGAGTATGGATACATTTTTCCAGGATTTTAGAAAGTGGGGAAAGGATGGCTATAGGCCTGAAATTTGAGATGTCTGTATTTTTGCTTCACTTGTGGAGTGGGATGGTGAAAGCACGTCACCAGATAGAAGGGACATAAGCTTTGTGGATGGTTCTGTTGATTAAGATGGAAATGGGAAAGGCAACACTGTCAGCAGATATTTTTAGGAATGTAGATGTGAGGTTATCAGGTGCATTGCAGGTTTTAGGTGGAGTAGTAGTTATTTTATAGTACTTGTGGGGATGGGTTTTAGGTTGAAGGGGGGTGAGGGATGTAAGTGGTTGGTGGGGTTGGGGGGGCTGGAGGTGTTGGGGTTGGAGGTGTGGCAGTATCAAGATCAGTGAGGTTGGGATTAGGGCAGAGGTTTTCTTTGTTACTTGGGTGGAGGAGGGATGAGATTGTGTGCCAGAATTTTGTGGGGTTGGTTGAGTGTTTGGATTGAAATTTGGAATAGTATACTTTCTGGTCTCTGGTTATTAGTTTTTTATGGAGTTTTGGAGTTGTTTGAATTCAAGTAAGTATTTATGTTGTTTGCTTTTTTGGTATTGTTTCCAAATTGCATCTCTTTGTATCATGGCAAGTTTGGTTTCTTTTGATAGCTGGGGGGGGGGGGGCTTTGGCTTTGACTCGTTTGGTTCCTAGAGAAGCATGGTAGTTGAGTTGGTTTAAGAATGTATCATTGGAGTAGGTAATGGCATCATCAAGGGGGAGGGTTCTTAGGGGGGTCCAGTCAGTAAGTTTTAGACATTCCGAAAAAGTCTGAGGGTTGAAGTGGGAGAGGTTGTGAGAGCGGGAGAGGTTGTGAGTGTGCATGTACTGATGTTGCCGTTGCAGACGAGAAGGGTGACGGTCAGCAAAAGCAGGCAGGTGGTCGTTAAGGAGGTCTGGTAGGATTCCTGAGTTGAAATAAGGTTGGGATGGGATGTAAGGATCCAGTCAGTGATGGTGCCAGATGTCCCATCTTTGTTTGGCTTGGTAGGGGAGGTTATTAGATGGGTGAAACTGAAGAGGTTGACTGATTGTGAAGGGGCTTGTGAGTTTAATGTGGCCCAATTTATGTTTATGTCACCCAGGATATATGTTTCATTTTTAATGTTAGAGGAAAATCAGGAGAGGATATCTTCTAGTACTGGAATATTGTTGTCTGGGGGTATATATAGGGTGGCTCTATAATCTCCTACGCAGGTTGTCTGATGATTATCTGGTAATAGTTGTCTCTAAACGCTGTTTCAACTAGTTCACACTGCAATATTCAGAGTGTTAATCTGAATTGTATATTTTTTTTCTACATTTCCTTGTTTTAACCAAAAGTCAGCTGTTTGCATTTTTAGCTTGGTCTGGGAGCTTTGTCTTATAGTACCCTTCTCGGTACTAGGAGAATTGTGAGTTGCTGCAGGATATGTGCCTCATTTATTTCACTCCTACTGTTTTTCACTGTTTGTATTTTACTCGGTCTGGAAGCTTTAATTTTGTAGTATAACTCACAATAATGAAAGAATTGTGAATTGCCGCAGGTTTTCATTCTCATTTATTACATTTCTACTACATTTTTCTGCTTGTATTTTATTTATTCTGAGACCTTAGTCTTGAAGTATAACTCACAATAGTGAGACAATTCTGAATTTATGCAGGATCTGAGCTTCATTTATTACAGTTCTATGCATTTTTCTGTTCGTATTTTGCTTAGTCTGGGAACCTTAGTCTTGTAGTATCAATCAAATAGTGAGAGAATTATGAATTGCTGCAAGATCTAAGCCCCATTATTACATATACACTGCATTTTTTCTGCTTGTATTTTACTTGGTCTGGGGGGTTTAGTCTAGTTTTATAGTATCACTCAATAGTGACAGCATTTTGAATTGCTGGAAGATCTGAACCTCATTTTATTACATTTCTACTGCATTTTCTGTTTGCATTTTACTTAGTCTGTAAACTTTAGTCTTGTTGTATCACAATAGTGAAAATATTGTGAATCGATGAGCCCCATTTTCTATGTTTATACTGCATTTTTCCACTTCCATTTTACTTGGTCTGTGGACCTTATTCTAGTTTTGTAGTATCACACACAATAGTGAGGGACTTGTGAATTTCTGCAGGATCTGAATCTTATATAGTCACTTATACTGAATTTTGACTCTTTAGTAATTGGATTCCTTTCTAACTCATCTCTCATAACCTCTTCTGAGCTGTGCAGCAGTAGTTTCCAGTGCCATGTATAAAAGCTGGCACCCAGAGTTGTAATTGTCCATATAAAACTTCCTCTGGGTGCCAGCTTTTATAAGATCTAAGCCCCATTATTACATATTGATATATATATATTATGTATATATACCCATTATTACATATACACTGCATTTTTTCTAGTTTGCATCACTCACAGACAGTTTGAATTGCTGGACCGATCTGAACCTCATTTATTACATTTCTACTGCATTTTCTGTTTTACTTAGTCTGTAAACTTTTAGTTTTTGTTGTATCACAATAGTGAAAATATTGTGAATGGGTAAACCCCATTTTCTATGTTTATACTGCATTTTTCCACTTCCATTTTACTTGGTCTGTGGACCTTATTCTAGTTTTGTAGTATCACACACAATAGTGAGGGACTTGTGAATTTCTGCAGTATCTAGCTGGGTGTATAGCAGTTAGTTTACTCACTGAGAAGCATTACCCCAACAATGTTCTTTTAGATCACTCCTAGACCTCTCCCCTTAGCCCAGCAACTCAAACCCCCAATTGTACCACCTTTAGTAGATCACAAAAAAGAGGATCCACAGCCATGGAGGCTCACTTTTCTAGTGTCTCTGTAGCCAGCCTGGTAGAAATGTGCATTTTGAGAAAATGTAGTAACTGTCTCATGTTTACTGACAACCACCTTATTCTTAAGCAGACTGACAGAGTATATGAGAGATGTAATTACATTGTGTCAAAGCTTTCCCATACAGACACTGATATCTCCAAAACTAGCTGCTCTACACTCAGAAGAGAACTGTTCTGCACAGCTCAGAAGAGGTTATGAGAGATGAGTTAGAAAGGAATCCAATTACTAAAGAGTTCAAATGCAGTATAAGTGAATATATAAGATTCAGATCTCACTGTCTGTTATTCTAAAAGTGTATTAGTTCTGGTGTAAGCACTTGGGCTTCAGGCCAGTTATTTTACATTAAGAAGGTTCGTGGTCTGCACTCTTGTGGGAGGAGAGTCTGGACTCTGCCCTTCTGAGCTGGGAATTTCTGTTTAAAGGTTTATAGTGCCTGCATATTTGAACTGTTTCTTACTGAAATTGGTACACCTTGTTTGCTGTAGCATAGACTAGATCCAGGACTGCTGAATCTAGCTTTGTTTGTATGCTTGTTGTTTGTTTGCTTGTTATTTCCCTGAAACGCTAATTCCACCTAAAACGTGGCTTTTCAGTGCTTCTGTGGATCCCTAGTGATATCTGCATTGCTTACTGTACTTATTTCCTTGTTTCACTTGAAATAAAGTTACTGTTTGTCATTTTTGCATTTAAGTTACCTGTAACACATTGCATTTAAGTTACCTGGCACTTGCTCACTAAAGCAATTATATAATTCAGCACTAAAAAATTAAAAGCACTACACCCACACAAACTCCCCTTGAGTACCTTGTTCCCCATTGGCCCTTTTTTCAATTATAAAGGAATTCTTAATACTAATCTAGCATGTCCAAAGGTCAGTTGTCAATCTCCTCTCCGGTCCAGCTGGTGAATCTGGGAATCTTGAGGCAATGTTACAACTGCCTCATGTACACAGACAACCCTCTCCTCCTCCCAACAAATTCCAACACATGTGAGAGATGCAACCATATAGCCAAACTGGAGGCTAAGCTCTCTCAACTCCATACTGGTGTAACCAGTCAGGAGGAGAAGGAAACCACACTCACTACAATTCCAGTCTCACATAGACCTACCATGACAGCAAACCAAACACATAAACACACAAAAACATACTTGGAGGCTCTAAATAAAATTCTGCCTAAGCAGCAGAGACTTCCAAAGCAGACACCCAAGCAACCGCTACCCCAAAACAAAACACGTGCAACACATAGCTCACAAAGCCAGTGTGCGGACAGTCACAGCCCTTAAGGCTAAACAACACACCTGATAAACTTGTAATAGGTGACTCTATCGTCAGGCACACTGACATCCCGCTCACCAGGCTGAACAAGGAGAAGGTCACAGTGAGCTGCCTGTCAGGTGCTAGGATCCGCCACATAACACAAGCACTCAGGTCACTCTAAGGCAAGTACAAATATGACTCAGTCATTGTCCATGCTTGTGTGAATGACCTGAGACATACCTCCCTGGACTACATGAAAAGAGACATAGAGGAGCTCTCTGAACATGTAGCCCAGGCCAGTATGACCCTGACCTTGAGTAGCATCTTACCCTCACCAAGAATGATGCCACAATATGAAGACAAGATGATCAATTTCAACAATTGGCTTAAGTATTGGTGTCATTCAAAGGGGATCCAATGTCTGTCAGCCTGGGATGACATGCTCGACAAGCCACGATGCTTCACTAGGGACGGCTTGCACCTGTCACCCCTGGGCTTTCGGATATCGGCAAAGGCTCTTGCTACCCTCATAGTGCCTTTTTTAGGCAAGGCTCAAAAGACAAACCCACCTCCATAGGTATCACAAGGGATAAGAAACTAAGAGTAATGCTACTCAGCGCCAGAAGTGTAAACCTCAAGATGCCTTTTCAAACTCTCCTTAGCATGGAGAACATCGATATCTGTGCAGTAACAGAAACCTGGTTCAAGGCTCGCGAGAGCACCCCAGCACTACCAGGTTATACCTCATACCATGCTTTTCGGCCCCAAAACTTGGACCGAACCACAAAAGGAGGGTGAGTATCAATATTCTTCAAATATACCCACACCTCCAGGTTGGTGGCACAGCACGAAGAATCAGAGACTATCCATGTGCAACTAAAAGTGGGTAAAACTGCCTTCCAGTTTATAGCCTGCTACAGACCACCCTCCCAAACCCAGGAACACTCGGACTTCTTGAGAACACTGGAAAATATGAAGGTCTCTCCAAACACCATTATACTGGGTGACTTCAACTACCCAAACATAGACTGGGAGCATTACTCTAGCTCCAACACCCTAGCCCAAAGGTTCCTAGAATTTATAAACTCAAATGCTATGGAACAACTTGTACCACTCCCACAAGAGGGGAAAACGTACTGGACTTGATCATCACCAACATGGGGACTCTATGCTCCAGACCAGAAGTGTATCCCTCACTGGTAAGATCACACCATAAACTAATCTCACTAGATATTCACATCCCGACCCCACCCTCTGCACAGAAAACCACAGTGAAAAACTTCTCTAAAGCAAATTTCACACTCCTCAAAACTGAGGTAGAATCCTTCAAAGCCCCCGAGCCTGTGGAAAATATGGCCCAGACCGCAAAATCCTTTATAAACGCATTCTATGAATACCTTCAGGAATGCATGGATCATGCAATCCCAAATAAAACCAAGACCCAATCCTCCAAGGCAGTCCTGTCTGGTGGACCCCAACCATAAACAAACTATACAATAGAAGGAGGAAGCTACTACATGATAGAGCAAAATCCCAAAAGGGAAGGCATCTCTGATCAGTATTAGCAAAAACTACGGGCACTCATAAAATTGTCTAAAGGCCAACGAGAAAAATTGCACAGGACACTAAGGATAATCACAAGGCTTTCTTTAGTTATGTTAGGAAACTGGGTGGGAATTCCCAGATATGCTCAGAATTAGTCCAAAATGACAAAAAATACACCGAAACCACAGACATTGCCAACATCCTAGCTGACAGGTTCAGCGCAAACCTCCCCCCCTCCCCACCACAATAGCAAATATCTATCCTCGGCAGAGTGCTGCCCCTGACATCTCAGATGCTCAGGTAGAGGCCTCTCCAAAGCAAAAAACACAGCATCAATGGGACCAGATGGTGTCCCGGGCTGCATCTTACATGAACTCCAAGAAGAGCTAAACCGAAACATAAAACTACTGTTCAATCTCAGCCTTACTACAGGATATGTACCCAAAGAGTGGTGTACAGCAACTGTGGTCCCTCTCCACAAAGGTGGTGCCTCAACGGATCCTGGAAACTATCGCCCCATAAGCCTGACTAGCTTGGTCTGCAAAGCTATGGAAAGGATCATCATGGACTTCATAAATAAAGATACTGGGGACCTACAGACACTGGATCCTACCCAGTTCGACTTTGTTAGGGGAAGATCCTGCCTCTTAAACCTGGTTGATTTCTTTGAAAGCAGTCACCAACTCCTCCCAACAAATTCCAACACATGTGAGAGATGCAACCATATAGCCAAACTGGAGGCTAAGCTCTCTCAACTCAGTACTGGTGTAACCAGTCAGGAAGAGAAGGAAACCACACTCACTACAATTCCAGTCTCACATAGACCTACCACGACAGCAAACCAAACACATAAACACACAAAAACATACTTGGAGGCTCTAAATAAAAAATTGCCTAAGCAGCAGAGACCTCCAAAGCAGACACCCAAGCAACCGCTACCCCAAAACAAAACACGTGCAACACATAGCTCACAAAGCCAGTGTGCCGGACAGTCACAGCCCTTAAGGCTAAACAACACACCTGATACACTTGTAATAGGTGACTCTATCGTCAGGCACACTGACATCCCACTCACCAGGTTGAACAAAGAGAAGGTCACAGTGAGCTGCCTGTCAGGTGCTAGGATCCGCCATATAACACAAGCACTCAGGTCACTCCAAGGCAAGTACAAATATGACTCAGTCATTGTCCATGCTTGTGTGAATGACCTGAGACATACCTCCCTGGACTACATGAAAAGAGACATAGATGAGCTCTCTGAACATGTAGCCCAGGCCGGTATGACCCTGACCTTGAGTAGCATCTTACCCTCACCAAGAATGATGCCACAATATGAAGACAAGATGATCAATTTCAACAATTGGCTTAAGTATTGGTGTCATTCAAAGGGGATCCAATGTCTGTCAGCCTGGGATGACATGCTCGAAAAGCCACGATGCTTCACTAGGGACGGCTTGCACCTGTCACCCCTGGGCTTTCGGATATCAGCAAAGGCTGTTGCTACCCTCATAGTGCCTTTTTTAGGCAAGGCTCAAAAGACAAACCCACCTCCATAGGTATCACAAGGGATAAGAAACTAAGAGTAATGCTACTCAACGCCAGAAGTCTAAACCTCAAGATGCACGCACTCGAAACTCTCCTTAGCATGGAGAACATCGATATCTGTGCAGTAACAGAAACCTGGTTCAAGGCTCCCGAGAGCACCCCAGCACTACCAGGTTATACCTCATACCATGCTTTTCGGCCCCAAAACTTGGACCGAACCACAAAAGGAGGGTGAGTATCAATATTCGTCAAAGATACCCACACCTCCAGGTTGGTGGCACAGCACGAAGCATCAGAGACTATCCATGTGCAACTAACAGTAGGTAAAACTGCCTTCCAGTTTATAGCCTGCTACAGACCACCCTCCTAAACCCAGGAACCCCACTCGGACTTCTTGAGAACACTGGAAAATATGAAGGTCTCTCCAAACACCATTATACTGGGTGACTTCAACTACCCAAACATAGACTGGGAGCATTACTCTAGCTCCAACACCCTAGCCCAAAGGTTCCTAGAATTTATAAACTCAAATACTATGGAACAACTTGTTACCACTCCCACAAGAGGGGAAAACATACTGGACCTGATCATCACCAACATGGGGACTCTATGCTCCAGACCAGAAGTGTATCCCTCACTGGTAAGATCACACCATAAACTAATCTCACTGGATATTCACATCCCGACCCCACCCTCTACACAGAAAACCACAGTGAAAAACTTCTCTAAAGCAAATTTCACACTCCTCAAAACTGAGGTGGAATCCTTCAAAGCCCCCGAGCCTGTGGAAAATATGGCCTAGACCGCAAAATCCTTTATAAACGCATTCTATGAACACCTTCAGGAATGCATGGATCATGCAATCCCAAATAAAACCAAGACCCAATCCTCCAAAGGCAGTCCTCTAGTGGACCCCAGCCATAAACAAACTATACAATAGAAGGAGGAAGCTACTACATGATAGAGCAAAATCCCAAAAAGGGAAGGCATCTCTGATCAGTATTAGCAAAAAACTACGGGCACTCATAAAATTGTCTAAGGCCAGCTTCGAGAGAAAAATTGCACAGGACACTAAGGATAATCACAAGGCTTTCTTTAGTTATGTTAGGAAACTGGGTGGGAATTCCCAGATATGCTCAGAATTAGTCCAAAATGACAAAAATACAATCGAAACCACAGACATTGCCAACATCCTAGCTGACAGGTTCAGCGCAAACCCCCCCCCCCACCAAAAGGGCAAATATCTATCCCAGCAGAGTGCTGTCCCCCTGACATCTCAGATGCTCAGGTAAGAGCCGCCCTCTCCAAAGCAAAAAACACAGCATCAATGGGACCAGACGGTGTCCCGGGCTGCGTCTTACATGAACTCCAAGAAGAGCTAAACCCAAACATAAAACTACTGTTCAATCTCAGCCTTACTACAGGATATGTACCCAAAGAGTGGCGTACAGGAACTGTGGTCCCTCTCCACAAAGGTGGTGCCTCAACGGATCCTGGAAACTATCGCCCCATAAGCCTAACTAGCTTTGTCTGCAAAGCTATGGAAAGGATCATCATGGACCTCATAAATAAAGATACTGGGGACCTACAGACACTGGATCCTACCCAGTTCGGCTTTGTTAGGGGAAGATCCTGCCTCTTAAACCTGGTTGATTTCTTTGAAACAGTCACCAAGGCCATTAACGAGGGGAAGGTGGTCCACACAGCCTACCTGGACCTCGCAAAAGCCTTCGATACAATACCCCACTCGGGCATTATAGATAAGCTCACCAGCTTAAATATAAACCCCTATGTCACTAGATGGGTTGCAAACTGGCTCAAGGACAGAACCCACATGGTTAGAATTGCTGGAACCATGTCAGACTCCAAACCAGTTACAAGTGGCATCCCACAAGGCTCAGTCCTGGGACCGCTCTTGTTCGGTATATATTTCTCAGAGGTACAGGCCAACATGGAAGGACTGTGGCTGACCAAGTTCGCAGATGACTGCAAACTGGGCACCATAATTGACTCTCCAGCCGACACAAGCATCTTCCAAAAGGGCCTCATAGAAACAGACAACTGGTGCCAGAGCCATGGCCTCAAGCTAAATGCCAAAAAGTGTATAGTCATCCCCTCTGGCAAAAACAAAGTGCCCACAAATTACCACATAGGTGGTAATCCCTTAAGTACAGAAGAAGTAATTAGGGACCTGGGGACCCAAGTTGATAGAAATCTCTCATTTGACAACCACATGGCCAAAGTGGTTAGAAAAACATTTTATATAGCCCACCTAATCATGAAGGGATTCACATCTAGATCAGGGGAGGTAATCGTGCCTCTTTACTCATCCCTCATCAGGCCCATAATTGAGTACAGTGCCCCTTTTGGGATGTACCTTACCAGACACCTGCAGCAACTGGAAAGACCCCAAAAGTACCTCACCAAGAGGATTAAAGGGCTCAAACAGATGCCATATGCTGCCCGGTTAAAGAAACTCCAGCTTTACTCAGTGGCATACCGCCTGCTCAGAGGTGATCTGTGCCTGATGCATAAAGCCATGTCCAAACCAGAATTAATGGACATGCTGCATCTCAGAAAATCCAAATCCCATCGAGCTACGTGCTTGAGAGACTTGAACCTCAGCACTGAAATAAATAGGACATGCTGGAGGGGCAGATTCATAACCCAGAGGCTCCCTACACTCTGGAATAAAATTCCAGTCCAGGTTAGGCAGAGTCCCTCACTGACTCTCTTCAAGAGGAATCTTGATGAGTGGATGGGAGATCGTAGGTTTACCCCGGGTATTACTTCTGTGGCAATGTTAGACAGAGGCACAGTATACTAACCTCGAAAAAAGGGCATAGCAAAATTAATTTAAAATGGGTGGCGAAAGCCAAACACACTTTGGCTAGGCTTATAAATCCCCTAGGGCAGATAGCCTAGTATGAACCTATGAACCTATAATTACTTCCACACATTTAGACTAGCTACTGCACAAGAAGGGACAAGAGGTGAAGGTGTATTAATCTACATAAAAAATAAGAACACCTCAAATTTGGACAAACAATATGACATGCATAAGCTACTCCATGTCCAACTAGGTAAAGTCCAGTGCCATACCCTTGCTAACTATAGATCCCTGTCTGACCCAGGATAACCTACCAAATACCTAAATGTACTGGAATCTCTCACAATTCAGCCCAACACCATACTCATGGGTGATTTCAACTATTCCACCATAAACTAGGATACATACACAACCACTAATATGCAGACTCAAAGATTCCTGGATTTTTTCAATGCAAACACCCTGGAACAGCTAGTCTGCACTCCTACTAGGGTTCAAATATCGTGCATCTGGTACTCACAGATATGAAGGAACATTCCACCCATCCCACACCCACCCCATGTGTAATGTCCTCACTGATCAGATCACAAAGCATTAACCCCTGACATAAATAAAAAGGCTGAACTGCCTGCAAACCCTAGAACATTTAAGAACTTTCCAAGGCTAACTACCTCCTATTAAGTCTTGGCATAGCTAAATTCCAAGCCCTTCCCCCAAAAAAGCTCAGAGAACATGGTGGTCTGTGCAGAAGTGTTAATGGAAACGATGTCTGTCTG
This sequence comes from Protopterus annectens, assembly GCF_019279795.1. Taxonomy (NCBI): domain Eukaryota; kingdom Metazoa; phylum Chordata; order Ceratodontiformes; family Protopteridae; genus Protopterus; species Protopterus annectens. The sequence continues at coordinate 1,444,564,675 of NC_056743.1, read as the reverse complement.
TCTTCTGTCTTCTTTCGGCTTTTCCTGGTTAGGGGTCGCCACAGCAGAACTCTGGTCCGCTAATGATTGGCAGTAGATTTTTACATGCCGAGTTGCCAGCCCTGATGCACAACCTTCAATGAAGGTACACTCATTCACGCATGTCTCCAGACAGAAGACCCTCTAGCTGAGAATCGAATGGGAAAACGTCTTACTGTGAGGTGACAATGCCACCGCAGCACCACCACCGCAGTTAATGGAAACCATGTACAAGCATGAAAATAACTGCTTATTAACAGCACTTCCAAACCAAAGTAAACTTAGTAAAAACTCCAAAAACAAGCCCCACTGGTGGACCCCTTGTATAAAAAGGTTATACAACAAAATAAAGAAAATCCTGATCAAAAATCGTAAGGGTTATGCCCAAAAAACAAAAAACTCCCTCATTAATCTCAACAAGCAACTCAGGGGAGTAATTAAATCCACCAAAGCCAACTTTAAGGCAAAAAATAGCCTCCCAGGCTAAGGATAACCATAAGGCACTTTTCAGTTATATAAACAACCTTAAAAGGAACAGCCAACGACATCATACCTCTCAACCTCTTACAGCTGGAAATTTGGACAAAGCCATTAATAAAAATGCAGCAAGGGCCCAAAAGCAGGGACATTTTTAAATATTGCTCTTACAAACTTAGCAAATTGATAAAATAACAGGTTTTGAATTAGCTTGAATTTTCTGAAGGGTATGAAGTTTGAAACTCAAACATCTGTCATTATTTTCTAACTTCAGTCTTTAATTATTTGTCACTAATTTGGCAGAAAACCACAATTTTATGAAAAACGGACCAAAAATATGAGGCAAAAATCTGGTCATTATGTGGAAATCTGTACATTTGAGAGCTATGCATTTTGTGCTGAACTAACAGTAAATGGAGCTTCCTATACCAAACTGGGGGATATAGAAAATCTGCTTGCCAATAAATTTAGCTCCAATTTCACCTCCAGTTCCCTCCCAAGAAATACCCTCTATTATTTCTACCCAACTATCGCTAAAGAACAGGTCCTCACTGCACTCTCCAGAGCTACAACACTGTATTAATGGGTCCTAAATAGCTTGAAACATGAATTGTCAGGTCCACTAGAATCTCTGTTCAACTACAGCCAATAGACAGGCTTCATCCCTAAGGAATGGAGGACTGCAACTGTCATCCCTCTATACAAAGGTGCACCATCAACAAACCTCACATAATTACAGACCCTTAAGTTTGATTAGTCTTGTATGCAAGACCATGGAAAGAATTATTGTAGACCTGATAAACAAAGGCATAAGAAATCGTCAGACACTGGACCCAACCCAGTTTAATTTCATCAAGGGCAGGTCATGATACTAGACTTGGCAGACTTCTTCGAGAAAGTCACTAAAGCCATGGATGAAGGCAAAATAGTACATAATGCTTACCTTGACCTGGCAAAGGCATTTCACAGAATATCTCACTCAGGTACTATATATAAACTCACAAATTTAGGCATAAATCCCTATGTCACCCAATAGATAGCCAAATGGCTCACAGATAGGAACTTGATGTTAGGCTGGGGGAATCCACCACCACAAAGAGGCCTGTGACTACTGGTGTTCCACAGAGCTCAGTACTGGGACCTCTCCAGTTTGGAATATATTTCTCTGAAGTCAAGTCAGACGTAGAGGGCCTTTGGCTGACCAAATTTGCTGATGACTGCAAGCTGGGTGCAATCACTGAATCCCCCAAAGTTGTAGATATCCTCCAAGAAGGCCTGACACAGACAAATAACTGGTCCCAGGACTAGTTATTTACCTGACACAGACAAATAACTGTTCCCAGGACCATGGCCTGGGACCAGTTATTTGCCCGACACAGACAAATAATTGGTCCAAGGCCATGGTCCTGGGAACAGTTATTTGCCTGATGCAGGACCATGGCCTAAAGCTCAATGCAAAAAAATGTATAATTATACCCTGTGGGGAAATGACTATACCTGCAAATTCCAACATTAATAACACTCCCCTAAGAGTAGACCCAGTGGTAAGGGACTTGGGAATGCAGATTGACAGTAACCTGAACTTTGATCACCATGTGTCAATGGTAGTGAGAAAATCATTCTATGTGGCACAACTTATAAGTAAGGGCATGGCATCCAGATATAAGGAGATCATAGTCCCACTATTTCAGCCCTCAGTAGACTGATAATCGAGTACAGTGCACACTTTGACACATACCTGACCAGACACTTGCAACAACTGGAGCAGCCACAGAGGTTTCTCACTAAAAGAAAACAGGGTGCAAATAATATGTCCCATAAGAACTTCCTCAAAGCCCTGTCCCTGTACTCAGTCACCTACAGACTACTGAGGGACAGTCTATGCCTAATCTACAAGACATTCTCCAATCCAGCCCTGATGGATCTGCTACACATTCGCAAAACAACCAGCACTAGAATTACATAGTCTAAGGATCTAAACCTTATCTATGGCATAAACAAAACACATTGGAGGAATAGGTATGTGTCTCAGAGATTACCCCTTTTCTGGAACAGACTCCCCATTCATGTGAAACAGAATCATTCCCTAAGCCTGATCAAATGCAGTTTGGACCAATGAACTGGAAATCACAAATTCACCCCTGGCTTGTCACCTGTGGCCTTTATGGAAAGGGCAGTTTGTAGATGCCCTAAGACACAGGCATATACTAAGACCACTCTAGCCTGTGGACAATGATAACTGGGAAATCTGGGCCATGAATTACTAGGCTGAAAAAGGGCCATTAACCTGGTAACCTGCTATGACCCTATGATCCTATTATCAAGATTACATTGATACCTAGCTGTTCTAATTTATTGATTAATGTTTTTACATGACTATCAAATGCTGATGATAGGTCTATACAAATTATATCACAGCACACTTTTTCATTTACAACAGTTATTATATTATTATAAAACATAATGTTACCGATAGTTATAGATTTATTTTCAATAAATGTATGCTGATATATGGTTTAAAGTCCTTATCCAAAATAACTTTTCCCGTTATTTTTCCACAACAAGAGAATAGATTAATGGGTCTGTATAACTTTTTGTTTGTCCTATTGCTCCTCCCTTAAAGTTCTGCTTAAAAAGAACATGCCTCTTCATTCTTAAATGCCCCACTGATTAAGAGCTGTAAAGGTACTGTAAGTTCATTTAGACGTATTCTCGTGTCATTATTAATTCTGTCTCCTCACTGCTTTGTGTGGGTCTAAATTGCATAGAACGTTTTCAACATAATCCAATTTAATTTCATTATTGAAGTTACCGTTATTGAACCAAACTCTTTTACATAATATTTTGTGAATATGCATACAATTTGTTGTGTTTGAGGAGAAAGTTTTGAATCTATACACAGTTTATCAATATATATGTCTTCATAGGTTCAAAGGTTCATAGGATGGTACTAGGCTATCGGCCCTAGGACCTATATAAGCCTAGCCATAACAATTCCCTGGATATTTCTTCCCACAATATTTACTTCCCTGGACCCCTGTCTAGCAGGGTGACTGACGTGATCTCTGGGGTGAATTTCCTATCTCCCATCCAACATCAAGGTTTCTTTTGAAGAGAGCCAAGGAGGGACTCTGCTTGACATGTATGGGCAGTCTGTTCCAGAGTCTGGGGAGTCTCTGAGGTAGGAACCAATCCCTCCAGCATGTTTTGTTCATTGTGGTGACAAGGTTTAGATTCTTGGTGCGTGTGGCTCTAAGGGATTGGGATTTCTTTAAGTGGCACATGTCCAACAGCTCAGGGTTTGACATGGCCTTGTATGTTAATCAGAGATCGCCTCTGACTAGACGATATGCCACAGAGTATAACTGGAGTTTTTTTAGATGGTCAGCATAGGGCATCTGCTTTAGGCCTGTAATTCTTTTAGTGAGGTATTTCTGTGGCCTTTCCAGCTGTTGCAGATGTTGTGTGAGGTACATACCAAATGGGGTATTGTACTCTATAATGGATCTAATCAGAGATGAGTACAGTGGGACAATGACCTCCTTTTTTCTGGATAAAAAGCCCTTAGTGATGAGGCGTGCCACATAGAAGGATTTCCTGACTGTTGTGGTAATGCGGTTATCAAAGGTGAGACCACTGTCCACCTGTGTCCCTAAGTCTCTCATCACACTTTCAGTGTTTAGTGTACTGCCACCTATGTGGTAATTCATGGGTACATGTTTTTTCCCAAAGGGGATAACTATACATTTCTTGGCATTAAGCTTGAGCCCATGGCTCTGGCACCAAGCATTTGTTTCTGTAAGACCCTTTTGTAGAATATCCACATCATTTGGGGATTCAATAATGGCTCCCAGTTTGCAGTCATCTGTGAACCTTGTTAGCCAGAGTCCCTTAGTGTTGGCCTGTACTTCAGAGAAGTAGATGCCAAACAAGAGCGGTCCCAGGACTGAACCCTGAGGTACTCCACTTGTCACTTGTCTGGAGCTGGATTTGGAGTTGGCTACTTTTACAGTCTGGGTTCTGTCAGTAAGCCAGTTGGCAACCCATCAAGTGACGTATAGATTTATGCCCACTTCTACAACATCTTATCTACAAAATAGTTTCCTATTATGCTTAATATCTTTATAAAATTTTTCTTCAGATTTTTCCTGATCTCATAGACTTGGGCTACAGCTACATAAACTGCCTACTGCAAGTAAATACAATATACACAACCATAGAAAAAGTAATTCAGAGACCTCATTACTGCCTAATTTGCATATTTCTGAATTGCTCATAATTTTAACCCATGTTAAAAATCACTTTTCACTGCTAATTAACACTGGCAACCCACACCCCTATTTGGCACAGGTATCCCTGTTATTCACTGTCCCACATACATGCAGATATTTGCA
>NC_056743.1:1444432286-1444557286 GCF_019279795.1 Protopterus annectens | reverse complement strand
TATGTACTTTTATAAACATCTGTGTGTTTGTATATTCCCTCAGGCATTATTTAAAGACATACTACATTTTTCAGTATTGATAATATTTTCCTATGATTTAAAAAAAAATAATAATATACTAACAATAATAAATATAATTGTATTACAAATAGACTGTTACAAAAGGATATATTTTAGTGGACTGAGATAGTTGCTTGCTTAGAGATGAGAAGATTCAGGTTGGAATCCTTGCATGCCCATTTCTATGGAGTCTTATTCCCTAACACTTTACTTGATGTTACAGTACTTCATCTTGTGCCCCAAAAACACATCACCTAGTTTTATTGGACCTACCTAACTCTCAAAATGAAATAAGCAGGTACTAGGAGCTGGATTCATGGACAGCTACATGATAGTACACCATTTGGTATTCACTGTAAGTGCAGAGCCTCACAACAAGGGTAAGTGGCAGAATATGCTAAGGAAGACATAAATAACTAAATTACTAACTGCTAATTAACCAATCCAACCTGACAGAGCTATTCACGAATGTTGCTGCTCCCATCATTAACCTGTATGTGCAAAAGGCTTTAATTCAAGGTGCGGCTGCTGCTGCCAGATCTCGACCAAGAAGGAGAAGGGTGTTTAGACCCCATTTGACTTACCGTGGACTGCATGATATGGAAATTGTAGGCAGACAGGGAAACACTAGAGGAAATATGCAACCTCTGCTGCCCACACCTGAGGCCCCAGGGAAATTGGGGAGAAACCATCCCAGTGGAAATACAGGTGTGTGTAGCATTACTTATATTAGCTACAGGTACTGCCTGAGGAAAAACCACCAGTTGCAGATGGTGCTAGCAGATGTAGTCAGACACAAAATGCCATGACTCTGGCTAAGAGGCAAAGGACAGCACACACACATTACTTATGTGAAGATCCTAAACACATACAAAGATTAAGTGCAACTGATGTTCACAAAATTCTGCAACCGTTGCATGATTATGTAATGCTTGTGTACTGTCAGAAACAGACAGAGACAATCCCCAAGGACACCTCTTGTGTCTGCAGTTATTAGCAAAGTAAATGTGGAACTTGTATGAAAACAGAGGTATACAACTGATTAGTCACATATGCAAATAATTATATGTCCAAAACCTGAAACATGTCCCAGGTGTGCAGTAATGTCAGCAATAGCTTATGAGTGATGTTTGCAATATACAGCTATGGATTTTACCCAGCACTATGAAGCATTTCTGTTGACCGCTGTATATCAACCAGTGAATACACTGAGCAGGACAATGGTAGCATCATTTGCACAAGTATAGCAATAAGCATTAACTATCTATTATGATTGCATTACTAAGAATATTAACACAAATACACATGAGGGTCAACAGTTGCATAACCATTCATTCACAACTGAGTAGGAATGATAAATAAAATCTTTTCTTCTGTGATATATTTAAATTAAAACAAGCTTCTGAGTAAGCAAATATTAGCTGTCCAGTCTGCTCATCAGACATATAGACAACCATAAGTCAAAAATAAATGTGCAAAGGGCAGGGCACAGTCATGATTACTTCCAGTGCTGGGGAGCTACAGGACAGTAGGCCTGATACCAAAGAAGTTAGCGTGTACGAGTACCAAACAATTTAGTCAGTAAGTAAACAATTTCCAAGGCCAGTAGCAAAAGATTTATGTCAGTAAACATTAGTTGTTAATGTACCTTGTGTGCATAGGGGTGTGTGTGCCCATGCGCATACACGTGTGTTTGTGTGAGTATGTGTCCGTGTGCATGAGTGCACATGTGTGTGGTGTGTGTGTGTGTGTGTGTGTGTGTGTGTGTGTGTGTGTGTGTGTGTGTGTGTGTGTGTGTGTGTGTGTGTGTGTGAGTGTGTGTGTGTGTGTGTAATGGTATGGGCAAGTTGTTCTTCAATATGTCTGTGTGTCTACATAAACACAAACAAGGACTGTGCTAGCAATACATCCTGCATACCTCTCAACCTCTCAGTGCAAGAAGTCAAGAGGTCTGGACAAACCCTTAAATAATGGGGGACAAAGGCCCAAAATTAGGACAAATTCTTAGCATTGCTATTATATACTAATAAAGTTGATAGAATAACAGGATTTGCATTGGCATGCATTTTCCAAAGGACAAAAAGTCTAAAACTCAAATGTCTGCCATTACTTTTTGACTTCAGTCCTCAATGATTTGCCACAAAAACAAAAATGTTATGAGGAACGGAACAAAAATATGAGACAAACATCTGGACATTGTGTGAAAATCTGGACAGTTGAGAGGTATGTCCTTTCATCTCAAACACATGTGAGACATGCACGGTGAAGAAGTCCATTCAGCATTGTCACCTGGACCACTAGAACCACCTGTACCAGGAGTTACACTGCTACTTCAGCAGCCCTGGCTAGAAGTCCTGAACATGAGAGATGTCTTCTGGACAAGCTCTCATCATGACTACATCCATGACCATGACAACATGGCCTACTGTGTCTGGGTATGGATAACTCAATCACTGATGGAGCAGTGGAAGTATTGCCAGTACCAGAGCAGGATAGTGCACAGCCACATCAGCTAACACATGATGATGTAGCAGCTCTCCTGCCCCATGGATGCAGACTCTCCCCCAGCAGACATTCCCTTACAGGCACCACCTGACCCAATGTGTCGTTCATCCTGTCCAAAGATTCACCCACATGGTTCAGACAGTCCCACATGTCAGAAGTCATAACATTTAGTACTAGCGTTATCTCTTCTGATGCCCTGGTGGAATGAGCCTGTGCCTCCCTGATGGCCCAACACATACTTAATGTGGCACCTACTGAAACATCAACATCAGCAAGAGGAGGGTGGACAGCAGGCTTCATCCAAGCACCTCTATCAACCCCCCTGTGTGGCACTCCACCCTCACAATGTCTAGGAGGAGACTCAACCAGCCAATCAGCTGAAGTAACCACACTACCCTGATCAACTGTGTCACTCAACCTGTCCTATATCGGAGGTCTTTGTGACATGGGTATGCATACATATTCTGGCTGTGTCTGAAATATGGGCAGGGGATGTGGGAGCAACAACCTCAGTATCAGACTGACCCTCTGCACCCCAGACTGTGCGTCTTCTTTTCCTCCCTCATCATCAGAGGCTACTGATTCTCTGATATCAGGAGGTAGGAGTTCTACAATGTCACAGGAAGAATCACCTATGGTAACAAGTAATTAACACAACAAAGACATAAATATAGTTCAAACTGATTAAACTTATGTAAAATGTATTCTAAACAATAATAGATGCTAACACAATGCAAAAAAGACTTTAATGTATACATAAATCTACTTTATGTACAGTAATAACAATAAAAAGGTGTTCTTACCATGTGCAGGTCGTCATGCAAAATCAGAACCAGATGTGCCTATGGATAAGAAAGGGAGATGAAACACAGATGATAAGCATCACAATGCAAATGACATGAGAAAACAAAAACCAATTCTGTTTACATCTGCAGAATAACAAACATCTCATACAAAAGTCTACTCTTTAGTTTAATTCCCCACAGTGCCTCTTCTCCCACCCTTCTCGCTCACTCTCTATATAGTGTTGATTTAAATAAAAAAAAATATATATATATATATATATATATATATATATATATATATATATATATATATATATATATATATATATATATATATATATATATATATATATATATATATATATATATATATATATATATATATACACACACACACACACACACACACACACACACACACACACACACACACACATATATATATATATATATATATATATATATATATATATATATATATATACATATATGGTTCCCTATCAAAAGAACAAATTACCACAATACTGAATGCCAAAACAAGGAGACAGGAATGCTGAATGTTCAAAGTCACAAAGCCTCATATCAGCAAAAGTCAGAACATTAAAAAGGGCAGGTGAGGTATTGTGTGAAATTGCAGTACAGCTGGGTTTGGGGTCTTGCCCATTCCCAGCTGCAGTGCAATCTCAGAGTTGGCATATATAATTAGTAGGGGTTATGGGGTGCAGCCCCCCTCATGGGATGTTCTACCTTTCACTGATGTGAGGCTTCATTACTTTGAACATTCAGCTTTTTGGTCTCATTGTTTTGACATTTGATGTTGTGGTAATTCATTCTTTTGATAGGGATCCATATATGTGTATGTATATATATATATATATATATATATATATATATATATATATATATATATATATATTTATACACAAACACACACACACACACACACACATATATATATATATATATATATATATATATATATATATATATATATATAGATAGATAGATAGATATAGATATATATATATATATATATATATATATATATATAAGTATAAAAACAATATCATCATCATCTTTCGGCTTTTCCCATTAGGGGTCGCCACAGTGGATCATCTCTTTCCATTTCTTCCTATCCTCTGCATCTTGCTCTATCACACCAACTGCCTGCATGTCCTCTCTCACCACGTCCATAAACCTTATCTTAGGCCTTCCTCTTTTCCTCTTACCTGGCAGCTCCATCCTTAGCATTTTTTTCCCAATATACCCATCATCCCTCCTCAGCACATGTCCAAACCAATTCAATCTTGTCTCTCTTGCTTTGTCTCCAAACTGTCCAACATGAGCTGACCCTCTAATATACTGATTCCTAATCCTATCCATCCTAGTCACACTGAGTGCAAATCTTAACATCTTTAACTCTGCCACATCCAGCTCTGACTCCTGCCTTTTTGTCAGTGCCACTGTCTCCAACCCATATAACATAGCTGGTCTCACTACTGTCTTGTAGACCTTCCCTTTCACTCTTACTGGTACCCGTCTGTCATAAATCACTCCTGACACTCTTCTCCACCCATTCCACCCTGCCTGTACTCTCTTCTTCACCTCTCTTCCACATTCACCATTACTCTGAACTGTTGATCCCAAGTACATAAACTCGTCCACCTTTACCAACTCTACTCCCTGCATCCTCACCATTCCTCTACCCTCCCTCTCATTTACACACATATATTCTGTCTTAGCCCTGCTGACCTTCATTCCTCTGCTCTCTAGAGCATATCTCCACCTCTCCAGAGTCTCCTCAACCTGATTCCTACTCTCACTACAGATCACAATGTCATCTGCAAACATCATAATCCACAGGGCCTCCTGTCTGATCTCATCTGTCAACCTGTCCATCACCACTGCAAATAAGAAAGGACTCAGAGCTGATCCTTGATGTAATCCCACCTCCACCTTAAATGGATCTGTCACTCCCACTGCAGTCCTCACCACTGTCACACTACCCTCGTACATATCCTGTACCACTCTTACATACTTCTCTGCCACTCCCGACTTCCTCATACAATACCACAACTCTTCTCTAAGCACCCTGTCATATGCTTTCTCCAAGTCTACAAAGACACAATGCAACTCCTTTTGACCTTCTCTGTATTTCTCCAATAACGCTCTCAGAGCAAACATCACATCTGTAGTGCTCTTTCCTGACATGAAACCATACTGCTGATCACTAATCATCACCTCCCTTCTTAACCTAACTTCTACTACTCTATCCCATAACTTCAAGCTGTGACTGATCAATTGTATCCCTCTGTAGTTACTGCAGCTCTGCACATCACCCTTATACTTAAAGATAGGTACCAAAACACTTTTTCTCCACTCCTCAGGCATCCTCTGACTTTCCAAAATTTCATTAAACAATCTAGTTAAGTACACTGCCATTTCTCCTAAGCACCTCCATGCTTCCATTGGGATGTCATCTGGGCCAACAGCCTTTCCATTCTTCATCCTCTTCATAGCTGTCCTTACTTCCTCCTTGCTAATCTGTTTCACTTCCTGATTCACTATCCCCACATCATCCAACCTTCTCTCTCTCTCATTCTCTTCATTCATCAGCCTCTCAAAATACTCTTTCCATCTACTCAACACACTCACCTCTCTTGTGAGTACCTTTCCCTCACTATCCTTTATCACCCTTCCTTGCTGCACATCTTTCCCAGCTCTGTCCCTCTGTCTAGCCAATCGGTACAGGTCCTTTTCTCTCTCTTTAGTGTCCAATCTCTCATACAACTCTCCATACACCTTATCCTTAGCTTTTGCCACCTCTCTCTTTGCCATGCGCCTCATCTCCTTATACTCATGTCTACTTTCTTCATCTCTTTGACAATCCCACTTCTTCTTCACCAGCCTCTTCCTCTGTATACTCTCCTGTACTTCCTCATTCCACCACCAGGTCTCCTTGTCCTCCTTCCTCTGTCCAGATGTCACACCAAGCACCTTTCTAGCAGTCTCTCTTACTAGTTCTGCTGTAGTTTCCCAGCTATTCGGTAACTCTCCACTGCCTCCCAGTGCCTGTCTTAACTCTTCCCTAAACTCCACTTCACAATCACCTTTTTTTAACTTCCACCATTTAATCCTTGGTACTGCTTTCACACTCCTCCTCCTCTTCTTGATCACCAACATCATCCTATAGACCACCATTCTATGCTGCTTAACTACACTTTCTCCTGCCACCACTTTACAGTCTCCAATCTCCTTCAGACTGGCCCTTCTACATAGGATATAATCCACCTGTGTGCATCTTCCTCCACTCTTGTATGTCACCCTATGCTCCTCCCTCTTCTTAAAATACGTATTCACCACAGCCATGTCCATCCTTTTCGCAAAATCCACAATCATCTGACCTTCCTTTCCTTAACACCATACCTACCCATCACTTCCTCATCCCCTCTGTTCACTTCACCAACATGCCCATTAAAGTCCGCTCCAATCACTAGTCTCTCACCCTTGGGTACACTCACCACAACTTCATTCAACTCACTCCAAAATTTCTCTTTCTCATCCATTGCACACCCAACTTGTGGAGCATATGCACTAACAACATTCATCATTACACCATCAATTTTGAGCTTCATAAACATCTCTCTGTCAGACACTCTCTTCACGTCTAAAACACTCTTGGCATATTGTTCCTTTAGAATAACCCCTACCCCATTTCTCCTGCCATCCACACCATGATAGAACAATTTGAACCCATTTCCTAAACACCTGGCCTTACTTCCCATCCATCTGGACTCTTGCACGTACAATATATCAACCTTCCTTCTCTCCATCATATCAGATAGCTCTCTTTCTATACCAGTCATACTGCCAACATTCAAAGTTCTTACCCTCACTGCTACATTCCTAACCTTCCTCCTCTCTTCCTGCCTTTGGGCATGCCTTCGCCCTGCATACCTGGAAGTTCAGCAGTAGGCATACTTGAATTGTCCTGCACATCAGCACCAACATCAAGGATTCTGTATGAACCCCCTGCTGAGCTGCCTCAATCTCTTGACAGTGGACATGAAGTCCTCTGACTTAGTCAGTAGCGGTGTGGTAGCTGGACCACCCTCAGTAGCCATCTGTTCTTAGGCAAATGCAACTGCTCTATGTTTCATGTCCATTATCATACTATTGTCCTGATGTCTGATATTTTGATATGCATGGCCATGTCCTCCAACCACATTGACATTTTTGACCACTTGCTCACAAATACAGTCATGGGAGGACTTGTCACCTCAGCCTCTGTCAAAGAGGAATAAACCATATTGTCATAGTGCCTGGATGATTACTTCATTTATCGCATCGGTGTTTGGTGATTTACAGGGTCCAGAATTCAGGAGTACCATAACCCTGTTTGAGATGAAAATGAAAGAACATAAAAATGAAATTAAGCAACAAGGGATTTGTTAACAAAAATATATATGAATGTATGCAGTCATAATGCACAAAATAATTAAAAAATTAAGGCTTCCTGTGAGAACACACAAGTTAATACACAACTCCCCCCCCCCAAAAAAAAAAAACAATTAAAACCAATGCTAAGAGTCTGCAAGGATGACAAGAATTGTGTAGCTCTGTAGTACATTGCAAAAATAACAAAAAGAGTTTAAACTTTTCAATTAAAAGTGGATACAATTTTCTTTGGAGATCTACTTGTGTTGGTGACAAGCAGATATATCAGGGCTTAACACATTTGGGGGATACATATGTAAAACCCCTTTAATTGCTAATAAGTGATGCAACACTCTTCTGCAATAACAAATGACATTTCCAGAGAAAAGCTTTCATAATGGCAGGTAACATTTACTTTCCAAAATGTTTTAATACAAATAAACAACTAATTTGCATGACCATTCCAACAGCAATGAACAAACAATGTAGACAGTAAACAAATGGGGTATTGAGAATTACAACTCATCTGCAAGGTAAAATTAAATCAATTTGTTAAAAAAAACAGCAACATACCTTTGCAGCAATTTAGTTGTTTACTTAGAAAATGTTTTGCAAGTCAAATAGCAGTGTCAAGCTCTCTAAATCCAAACAGTCTGCCCTACTTCAAGTTCTTTACCAACATGATTAGCTTTATATAGTGCAGGTTCAGCCTTCTGAGCACTGTGAATATGCAAATCATGTATGCATTCATGAATTCCACAATCTGTACTAACTTCCGGGCAGATAAACATGGTGTAAGGACCTACATAATCATGTGCACATGCCCTAGTGCTGCAAGGACGAGCACTGAAAAGTCTTACTTGCTAAAGGCTTGCAAGTATAAATGATTAGTCTGACTGCAGGAGCAATCAGTGTTTCTCACTCTTTCCTCTTTCATGTACATTGACAGAGGGTGTGTCAGGGAAAATAAACTTACCAAAATGCTAGGATTACACTGACTAACTTAAGAAATAAACATTCATAACATTTTTATGAATTGGTCATTACCACACTGTTGTGCTTCTGGGTAAAAAATTGTCTGCAATTCTAAGGAAGTGCATTATTCATTGAAACAGATATTAAAAGCAATGCAAATGAGATTGCATTATTGTTAGAAAAGCATAGATAGTGGAATGATGCTCACAAAATAAAGAGAAGAAAATGTACAGTGTTGCAAATATCTGCTTAATATTGTTGGATTAAATATTAGCTTAACTGTTGCCAATATTCCATTCATCTATACATCTATTAGCAAATTACAAAGGACCGGTTTCAGAATTTGGCCCTGCTGCACCTTTCATGAGAATTGATGCAATATCACATCTTGAGTATATATAGTCTATCGTTTCTTCTTCGTAATATATGTTTGTGTCTATGGCAAATAGTGAAAAAATAATCTCTAGTGTGGGTTGTTAATGCCCTGGTTTGATGGTTCAGATTCAGAGAGGTTGTGTGAACATAGTGATGTTTAAGGAGTATATGTTCATGCTATAAGACAACAAAGTTGAGGAAACTTCAGAAAGATACATTTTAAATACTTGTTTTATAATGTTTCCCTTTTCTCTCTCTTTCTCTCTCTTCTTCATCCTTTGCATGCTGTTGGCATTGCACATGGTTGACTGTCAGTAGTCACTTACAGTGAACTGCAGTTCACTTTGTATGGAAAAACCTCACAAATTTAATTTGGAATAACATCAGTAACACAACTGAGACTGGCACCAGTGTGCTGCCATCAGCACTATGGACAGTACTGAGTGAAGAAATTTCACCTGTCAGCTAACTAGCATTGTGATCCAAGGTGTAAGTAAAGTGAGCTTAGGGAAAAAGGGCACACAATGCATGCTTTGAATTCAGTTTACAGATTTTTTTCCTGACTGGGTTCAGAATAAATATTGACACAGAATGTTATATATAAAATGAAAAAAGTTAGTGTCTGTGTGATAACTGCTAAATATCTTACCTGCAGTCCATGCAAATTGCTGAAACAAATGTGTTGCCACTGGAAACTCACTTCTTCTCATTATTAATAACTATATGTGCTATGGATGATGTAACATGTGATAGTCTGCAAAGTAGGATAACATAAAAGTAATAAAATAAGTAATGTGAATATATTTGTCATAAATACTAGAGGACATTTCCATATCTCTCAAATATTCATCCTGACAGTAATACATTTAATTTTATTTTCCTGAAATTAAACCATTATAGACAAATGTGCATTACCATTCTTTATATCCCTCCTGCTGCCAGTACAGCTATACTGGAAGATGTCCTTCATTGGATATCTATATACAATTCACATTCATAACAGATGTAGGGTAGTTAATTTGATTTCACACAACTAATTAATAGCCCCACACATTATAGCAAGACATCAAATTTCCTATTAGACTGGATCCTAGTATCGAACCCTAGCAAATGTACCACCTCGGGTATGTCGGACTATCTCAGTGATAATCTCCCAATCTATACAACGACACACTTTTGGCTAACATCAAAGATTGAATACCAATTTCACATACTTTATTTATTTACTTATTTTATCCATCATGGCACTAGCAAACACTCAATTCTCTTCATCCTCCAACCAACCATCTAATTCCCATAGTAAAAACAATGTATTTACCTTTCAGCCTATCTCAAGTGACACAATTAGGAAACCCCTTAAAAAACTAAAACCCATTACCTTAGCCACTGACAAACTCCTATCTGAATTTCTAAAAATAGCTGCTGATGCCATTGCATACCCTATATCCATTATTATCAACTGATCTGTCTCAGAAAATCTAGTCTCTGACATCTGGAAAATTTCCCATATTATTCCACTCCGCAAAGGGGGTAACTCAAAAGAATTAACCAGTTATCAACCAATAGCAATACTATCACTTCTGTTCAAAATAATGGAGAGATGTATGCTCTCTCAAGTAATGGGTTACCTCAACAATCACAACCTTCTCACTAATACTCAACACGGCTTTAGGCCCTCACACAGCACCACAACAACTCTTGTGTCTTTCACCCATATGGTAAACTCCCATAGGAATAATGTCAACTATGTTTTTGCTATCTTTCTTGACCTCTCCAAGGCATTTGATATTTTCAACCACAGCAAACTGCTTAAATCCCTCTCAGAACAAATCTTAGCAAATCCTGCATAACCTGGTTGCAAAGCTGTTTAACTGGTAGACAACAAGCAGTTCTGTGCAGACAAGAACTCTCTCCCTATTACCAGTCACATTGGGTGTTCCCCAAGGCTCCATTCTTGGGCCTTTACTTTTCTCTATCTTCACTAACAACCTCCATTCCTCTTCTTTACATGCCTCAGTCATCCAGTACACTGATGACTCAACACTTAGCTGTTCTTCTACTTCCTCCATGAACTGCAACATCAAACACAGGCCTCTTTCCTTCCTGTAGAAAAATGGCTTACCAACTCTCAACTAATTCTTAACCCTAACAAAACCAAACTTCTTATATTCCAGCCTACTAATCACTCAACTCCCATTCCTACTTTTACTACAATCTCTGACAATAAGACTGCCATCTCCCCAGTCACACTAAACTCCTAGGAGTAGAGATAGACTGCAACATGAAGTTCGACATACACATCTCACTCACTATAAAGAAGATACATAAAAAATGGAAGGACTATACAGAAACAAACAATTCCTCACAGACAGCCCCAGGGTAAAAATAGCTCAATCACATCTCATCTCCACACATCTATATGCGTCTCCTATCCTCACCAATCATAGAAAATTTGATCTACCTAAACTAGATGCCTGCTATTAATAAAATTGCAAAGTTTGCCACCAATAGCCCATATAAAGCACACCACTGCTTAGCTCTTAAAACAACTCAACTGGCTGGAACTTCCCCACTTTCTCCTTTATAACCAACTTATACTAACCCATAAGATCCTTTACAACCATAATAAAATTCCTGGCTTACTAAACCTAATTCACACATATTCCAGCACTAGCCTTCTACACTATAATAATAAAACACTCCGAGTCACTAAAGCCAACAACTCTGCAGGAGCCTCGCTCTATTCAAATTTTATAGCTCAAAAATGGAACACTGCCCACTAATATATCAACCACAAAATTATTAGCTCACTTTAAGACATCCTTAAAAACACACCTACAAACTAACTGGATTTGCAATTGTAATACCCCAGGGTAACCTAACTCTGTCTACTTCTTGCACTTACAATAGAAACACCCCTTTCTCCCCTTATTTCACAGGCAATGCAGCTCACTCTATCATGCAGGTCTCATTTCTCATTTCTTTCTCTTCCTCTCAACAATTCCTTCTTCTTCTAAGTATAGACACTTGACATCCACCTTAATTTATCAAATAGTATCATAATAAGTTTTATTTCTCTGTACTGTTAAAGATGTGTCCTCCTTTCCTCCTGTATATTGTACTATTTTGTAATTATATAATTTAAATATTACCCAAGTTTTGACTGATGCTAAATGAAAGTTTTATTCTTCTGTACTTGTATATGTTACTTTATGTCTCTGTGATATATGTGGAGCTTTTCTCCCCAGGCCTCCACTGAAAAAGGACCTGTGTCCAGTTGGACTTTCCCTGTAAACAAATGTAAAATAAATAAATACATTTTAGAATTTTATGTCATTCATTGTATCTACTGTGTCAGTATTGACTTACTGTAATTCTCCTTGTGTCCTCTTTCTGAACAATTGCCATTACATGAAATCTTGGTGATGTGTAACACAAATGCTACTTGTGAGGTAGCAAACATATGTGAAAAGGATGAATGTGTTGTGTTAATGCTATAAGCAAGCTGTTCTTTGCAGATATATCCTTTTATTGCATTAGTATGAAATATAATTTATCTGTGTGATTTTTTTTTTTGCTTTTTCATTTGTGTGCCACTTGGCAACATACATGATTTACGGCCAAAAGCAAAAATGAAAAATTTAATTTGGTCTGCATTCTGTAGCACAAGTGAGACTGAGAGGATAAATTTAAGACTGCACAGCTGTCAACACATTGGACAGTACAGAGTAAAGAAAATGCACTGTGGCTCAAGTTGTAAGTGAACTGAGCTTAAAGAAAGAGTACCGGTAATACAGGGTTTGAATCCAGTTTACAGATAATTTTAATGAAGTGGGTCAGAATAAATACTGGTACACATTTTGGTATATGACTGTGGTGTTGTTGGAAACCCAACTATTCTCAATATTACTAACATGTGATATGTATGAGGCAAGTTATGAAATTTTCTAAATTGTGATAACACAGAAGAAGTAACATAATATGTGAAAAACTGTATTATATATGATGGATTACACCAACATATTGCCCAGTTAGTAATCCTGACAAAAAGAAATTTCATTTGAAATGATGACACTGTTAATTCCATATGCTGTGTCAAAATTGATCTAATGTTAGCTGCTGTCTGTCCTCTTTCCCATTACTTAGCATTAGCTATATTCCTGGTAATGCATGAGGGAAAATAAAGTTCTGATGTGACAAAAAGATGTGAGAAGGATGAATGTGTTAATGTTCCGCACTACTTACTGTGGGCGTAGGTAGATGTACCCTTTGATTGTTTTCAATTTATTTTCAATTGGTTTCATTCTTTATGGTTGTTTGTTTATGTATATATTTATTTTCACTTTTGCATTTGTGCACCACTCAACAGTGTGCAAAAAGGGTTCATGAATGAAGGAAAAAAATGAAAAATGTAATATTGGGTGTCTTCTGTAGTGCAAACAAACCAGGTGTCAGTACACAGACATCAGCCTTCTGGATAGTACTGGGTGAAGAAAATGCACCTGTAAGCTACCCATCTTTGTAGCACAAGGTCTAAGTGCAGTGAGCTTAGAGAAGGAAGATGGATAATTCTGAGTTCAAATTCAGTTTACAGATAGTTTTACTGAGGGGGTCAGAATGACATTTGTCATAAACCTTTGAGTAGGAATTTAACACTAAATGCAAATGAATATCATAAATATGTTTTGCAATGAATATATAATTAATACTTGCTATGTAAGTCCAATAGAAGGTGTGAAAAGTATGCTAAACATGACAATAAAACTACAGGTTTATATATTCATAGGTAAGTACTAGACTAGCTACTCTTGAGTACCATTTCAAGCCTAAACAATGTCCCTTTTTGTGCTTGAAATAACCTATCCCATTTGGTAATAGATTGGCCTTATATATCCCATGGTAAATAATTATCTATTACCCCTAATGTGAATAACTGGGATCTTTCCATACTTAATTTGAAGGTACACATGCATGGGATAAGATATTAAGGAGTTGTTTTTGTCCATTAATAGTACAGGGGGCAACTCTTTGGTAAAATTTCTGTTTCCCATCCATTGATCTAAGTTGCAGTTGAATATGGACAGGGATGAACTTTGTTTTATGTGGATGGGGAGTCTGTTCCAGAGCAGCTGTATCCTGTTTGAGTTTTACCTGTCTCTCCAAACCATTCTATTAATGTTGCAGAAGAGGTTTATATCCCAATTGAGTATTTCTGATGCCATGTGACTTGCTGCTGTGTAGTAAGTCCATCAGTATTGTGTCTGAGGATGTCTTGTATGCAGGACACAGGTCACTTCTTAGCAGTCTATAGGATGCAGAGTATAGTGACAGGGCTTTGAATCAGTTGATGTAAGACAGGCCTTGTATCATTTTAGTAAGGTATCTCTGTGGGTGTTTCAGTTCTTGCATATGTCTGGACATATAAATTCTGAGGGGGCATTACATTCAATGATTGGCCTAATGAGGGTTGAGTAAAGGGGTACAATGACATGCCTAGATCTAGACGCACACAATCCCTTTGTTTATATGTTTATGACATCTACTTTTCTGTGCCATATAGAAGGACATTTTTACAACAATGGTCACATGTTGGTGAAAGGTAGGTCACTGTCCACATAAGTTCCCAAATCTTGAACAACTGGGTAAATTTTCTGAGGTGTATTGCTAAAGTTGTAGTTCTCTGGAATAGATAACCTCCCAAATGATACAATAATGCATTCTTTTTGTCATTTAGTTTCAGTCTATGATTTTAGCACAAGTTATTTATTTAGGACAGACCTTCCTGCAGGATGACAAAGTAATTTGAGGATTCAACAACTGCTCCTAGCTTGCAGTCATCTACTTAGTCAGCCAGAGCCCTTTGGCATTTAGTGTTAACCTTTTGCCAACATGCGTCCATCGTTGTACAAAAGTCCTATACTGCACAGAAAAGTAGATGTCAAACTGGAGAGATCCCAGCACAGAACCCTGGGAGACTCTACTGTTGGCTGATTTCTTTGTGGAGGTGACTTCCCCCATTTCGATTTCCTCCATCCTATTTGTGAGCCAGTTAACAATTCAGTGGGTGAAATAAGTGGTTATTCCAAGTCTATTGAGCTTTTTTATTATGCCTGAGTGTGTAATTTTATCAAAAGCTTTGCCCAGGTTCAGATATTAGGTGTGTACCGTTTTGCCTTCATTCATTTCTTTGGTGAACTTTTCAATAAAATCCACCATATTAAGTAAGTATGACCTGCCAGGGAATCCATACTGAGGCAGGCACAGTGTATGGAGGTTCTCTATGTCATGATTGATTAGTTCCGTGATAAGTCTTTTCATGGCTTTGCCTATGGGGATGGTCAGACTCATAGGACTGTAATTGTGTGTGTCTGTGACTTATGGGTCTGCAATTGCAGAGGAATGATTGTAGCTGTTCTCCATACACTTGGTACAAAGCGTGTATGCAAGCTGAGATTGAACAGTGTTCTTATGGATGTGGCTAAATTGTGCTTCATGTTATTTAAGATGCATACAGGGATATTGTCAGGAAAGCCACGGTGGTGCAGTGGTAGTGTTGTTGCCTCCCAGCAAGAGGTTCTCTCGTTCGATTCTCAGCAGGAGTGCCTTCTGTGTGGAGTCTGCATGTCCTCCCTACCGTCAAGTGGCATTCGAAAGACAAGCATAGAATGGGCGTGCCTTTGTTGAAGGTTGGGCATCGAGCTGGCACCTCAGCACCTGTAAAAAAGTCTACTGCCAATCATTAGCAGACTGGAATTCCGCTGTGGCGACCCCTAACTGGGAAAAGCCAGAAGAAGAACAACAACACAGGGATATTGTCAGGACCCATCAGTGCAGTATTTTTAGCTTTTGATAGCACTTTTAGTACTTGGTCTTGTGTGAGAGCTGGAGGCAAGCCAGCTATAGGTATATCTTGAGGGACAGATGGAGGGGAGAGAGGAATAAAGACAAAGCTAACTATATCAGCAATAGCTGCATTATATTTTCAGCCTCAATGTAGGTACATCATTCATGATCAGTTCAGTGCATTGCTACACTGTGCTTTTGAGATCATGAACATAACTAAAAAATTCCTTGTAATTGTTTTTAGCTTGGGTAGCTATTTAGCCTCAAATGTGGCTTTGGTTGATTTTATTAAGCTCCTGAGTTGTTTATTATAGTGACAAGATCTCTAATATTCTAGGAATTACTTGGCTTACTTTTGGTCAAAATACTTTTCTTTTATTATAAAGCTAGCTGATATTATGGTTCTACCATGTGGATTTATTTCTGGGGTTTGCCCTGGACTTACTCCTATGGGGTACAGATGCATCTGTGCAGCTATTTACATACTGCTATAGTGTGGTGGTGTATGTTTCTGCATATTCAGTAGAGTTAACTGGGTTCACTGAGGATTTGAAACTTGCCAGTGTATCACTTAAGAGTAGGTAATTTGTCTTAAATAAATTTCTAAGGGTAACTTGGGTGGAAGGGATCTCTGGTATAAATTTTATTTCAAAGAAGCAGGGACGGCCTTTGGTCAACTGGTGCCCTAGGCAAAAGAGCTCCACAGTACCCCATACAACCCGGTGCCCCCATCCTGATCTACCAACACCATCTAGATTACTGCAAAAGCACCCCTGCTAGACCAGCACCCTAGGCGTCTGCCTAGTTGGCCTGTACCGAAGGCTGGCTATGCAAAGGTGTCTGCTTTATGGTTAGACCTAACAAGTGATGAAGATACACAAGGGATGGTGCAAGATGCTCCCATATTACTAAAGACAAGAACCACAGTGTTATTTCCCCCAGTGGGTACTCTAATTGTCCCAAGACATTTGCATTGAGAAAGCCCAGGAATCTTGATGCTTGTGAAAAAGTGATGGTGTAGGTTTCCCATTTTATAGCTGGATAGTTTAGATCACCTAGGAAAATATTATCAGGTTTAATAGTGGGTGTTTCAAGTTCCTGCAGATAGGCATTGCGGCTTTCTTGTGTCATATAATAAGTTCTATAGCTAGCTAATATATGATATTGGACTTTTCTGATAGTTATTTTAACACATTCACTCCAATGGAGTTTAGTAAATTTGCACTGTACCTTCCAAAGGGCAGAGCCTAAACCTTTTGACAGAATCAAATTATGTCCTCACATTTTAAACAAATATTTACATGTCTGGAACCATAGGGGTTATGAAAGAAGTATAAATTGCAAACTCTTCGGCACAAAATATTTTTATAGTGGTATTAATCTTTAGGTTCTAGGTCTTAAACTGAATTTTATAAGTCACAGTAAACACAGTGGGCCGGATTCACGAAGGCTTGCACGGAGTCTAAGAGTAGTGTAAGCCGGCAGACAGCCAATATGTCTGCCGAGCGATCCAGCAACAGCCAGCAGGGGCGTGCATGAGAGCTCCTAAAACTACTCTTGCATGGACAGTGTTATGTTATGCAAAATTAACTCATTTGCTGCAGAAAGCTAAGCAAATGAGGTAAATTTGTGATCCAGGAAACACTAACCTGTCCGTGGAAGAGTAGATTTATTTGCAGAAATGTACTTCGTTGGTAACGGAGTGCTGTTCTGCAAATAGCAAAATGGAGCTATGACAGCTCCAAATAAAGGATGCATCCAGTTGAGGAAGCATGCCAATGGCCAAATATAAGGCCATTGGCATTTTTATCTGTTGAAAATTAATAAAAATCAAATTTTTTTCCCCGATCTCTGATGTTTAAGTGTAGCTCAGCTCCGCGCAAACGTGCAGCGCTTTAAAAACCAGAAAATAAAAAAAAAGCCAAAATTAGGCATTCTTATTAAAAATATTATTCCGCCATACAGGTGAATGGCAGGCTGAAGATAACATGGCTACTGAGTAGTGGTTGCTAAGGGGGGAAGCTCAGTTTTAGAGATGTAACCAAGCATTAATAGGCAATCCTATGCAAATGAGGATAAGGATAGTGAATCCAATTTTCCCTGCCATGTGAGCCATGTCCCTAGAGTGTAAGTATAGGAGTAGGGGAGTAGTAGAGTAGAAGATAGGTGACATCATGAGGGGTATGTATGAAAGACTGTAAGCTTATTGGAGCAGAGTGGCTTGTGTTTGCTGTGAGTTACTCAGGAGTGGAAGAGGCGTGTCTACAGTTGTCTTAGCTGAAACCCAGAAACTGAAGGTGTACGCCGTGGATATCACTGAAATTTCTTGCAAACGTGCTTACACTGTGTGTGCGCATATGCGCACCTGTAAACCTGTCTAAGCCTGTGTGCGCGTGTGTGCACCCGTCTAAGCCTGTGTAAGCCTGTGTGCACACGTGTGCGCTCCTGTGTGTGTGTTTGCGCTTGTTTGCGCTGCGCTGCCCCTGGTGGAAACAGAAATGGAAAAGGAAGGAAAGGAAGTAGTAGGAAGTTAACCAAGGAGAACTAGCAGAGCTGCCAGGTGAAATAAATCAGAATCAGCCAATTGCACAGGCAGTACACTAGCCCAGCCCAGCCCAGCACTTAAAACTCTGCAAACAACATTCCCCCATGTTTTTTCTCAAAAACACTGCAACACTGCAGTATACAAAGAGAGTGAAAACATAGAAAGCTTAATTCAGACAAAAAAATGTTAAGGGCTGCCATTGCAATTATAAGCCAACATGTACAAGATGCTGAGGGTGGTGCCATTGCAAATGCTGCTGAGCAACCCACAGTGAGGAGACAGAGAAGAGTGTACAGACCCAGGGTAACCTACCAGTGGCTACATGAGCTGGAGATAGTGGAGTGCTATAGAGTGGACAGAGACCTCCTGCAGCAAATTGTTGAGCTGTGCAGGCCATGCCTCATACACAGAACCAACAGAGGGGAACCCATCCCAGTGGAAACCAAGGTATGTGTTGGCCTAAGAATACTAGCAACAGGTACCTTCCAGAGACCAACTGGTGATATGATGGGGATTTCACAGGCATCAGCATCCATGGTACTGCACCAGTTCCTGAATGCCATGTCAGCACATGTTGGTGATCATGTATATTTCCCCAATTCCCATGAGGCATTGGCCAGCAATATGCATCTCTTCCAGCAAATAGTGGAATACCCTGAGGTAGTGGGTGCAATTGACTGCATGCACATACACATCAAAGCACCAGCCAGTGAGCGGGGTAGGGCCTACATCAACCGCAAGGGCTTCCCCTCCATCAACTGCCAGGTCACGTGCGATGCCCAGGGCATAATACTGAATGTGTGTGCTGGCTGCCCTGGAAGCTACCATGATTCCCATATCTGGCATCTGACACAGCTGTACCAGACATTTGCCAATGGGGACATCCCTGACGGTCACCTAGTGGGGGATGCTGGATACGCACTGGAGCCGTGGCAGATGACACCTATCAGAAATGCACACACACCTGAACAAGAACTCCATAATGAGGCAAAGGCACAAACATGAAATGTAATTGAGCATGTGTTTGGGATGCTCAAGTCACGGTTCCAGTGCCTGGACACATCTGGTAGAGCCTTGCAGTACTCACCAACTACATGTACCCAAATTGTCATGGTATGTGCCATGCTACACAATATGATCCTGTGAAAACAGCTGCAGCAGGAACAGCATGGGGCAGGGCCAAACAGCCCCCCACCATTGCCAAGGCCATCACAGGCAGAGCGTGACTCAGAGATGGAACAACCTGAGCCTGCCCCAGTAGGCAGAAGGAGGCATGCCCAGTATGCCTTGGCCTTGGCAAAGAGGCAACACATAACACATACATTGGCTCAGTAGGAACCCTGGAAATTATACCTCTCTCTGACTCGCACATAAAATAAAAGGGATGCCTAACTTGACACTACCTGTTTTCAAACATGTATAGGGAGTGTACTATGTGCATCCGACATAGGCAGCCCTGCAGCACCACCTGAGGTATGATTGCCATGTTTTAAGCAATATAAAGCAGTGCTAAGCAGCTTTTACCACTATTTAGTATATGTAAACAAAATTGCCCGCACTAACTATCGCAATGTTGGGCAACGTTAAGCAATGTTGGGCAAGGTTGGGCAAAGTCAAGCAAAGTTGAGCAAAGTCAGGTAAACATGCTCATATTTGCTGTACTGTTCCTTAAGCAGTCTGGACTGCCCAGCATGAAAATAAAAAGCAGTGACAGGGCTCAAACCCAGGACACTATGCACTATAGTCACAGGACTGAACCACTAAGCCATGACAGCATTTCACTGGCACCGACACAGCAGGACAATTGTACACTAATGCAAACACAAAGAAATGCTGTATCATGACCCTAAAGAGGCATATGGGTAACCTCTCCCACAGGCCTATGCAGACAGAGAACAGCAGGCCAGGTGGTGTGATGTGGGTTGGGTAGGCTATGAAGTCACAATCTAATATACGTGACATTGGATGCTAAGATCTGTAGTACAGTAGTATGCCTCAAGTCAGTATGATAGGCAACAGTACAGACTGAAATGGTGTACCTTACATAGCAGTGCAGGCCTAGCAAATGTGTATAAGTGTCAGGTGAACCCCTCATCCTATGTACATCCACAGTAACAATCAGGTGTGCCCCGGGTAGAAATGTACAAAGAATAGCTGTCCTCCCTGAATGTAGAAATGTTGATAAGTCTATGCAAAGTGCCTCATGGAAGCCCTGCAGGCACAGCATGATCCCTGTTGAGTTATGACACAAAGGAGAGCCCTGCAGTAAAAATACAACTTGATTTTCCACACACATATAGTATAAATGTGTATACCGGGTGTGCTCACACACTTCAGCAAATGTAGTGGATTTCATTCAGCAACACACTGAAAGGTCATACTGGGCATGCTCACACACTTAGGCCATGTCTGAGTACAGCAGTGGACCACACATATCTGGCAGTTGCATGTTTCACCCCAGGAACTTGTCACTATTCACCAATCCTGCCTTGTGCACACAGTTATATGAAAACAGACACATATAATATATTGGAACCCTGTTATAATCAAACTATGTACCACAAGTGCTTAAGTTGTTCACAGAAAGTGAAAAAGCAAAGAAGATCAATAAACCTGCAATCAGTATCATCAATAAACAATGTGCACTCCAAATATTATCCAATCCATGTTCTAGCAAAAGAATCTGTAAAGGAGTCCATAGAGAAGCATGACGCTTCCTTCCACTATGTCATAAATAGCAATGTACACTCATATATGTCCTGAGTCAGTGCAAACTGTAAATGACTGACATTGCCAACATCCTGTCAGACAGGCTCATACATACATACCACCCTCTCACTGACAAAAGGCCCTATCATCATACCTGGAGATTGTGAAAGCACATATATCACATATACAATGGGTAAACAGCTCCTTCCAAACCTGAAAATATGGCATCTGTGGGATTACATTATTTCCCTAGCTGTGTCATAAGTGAACTCCAGAACCTGCACCTGAACAGTCTGTTGAGCCTCACCCTCTGTACAGGATATGAAACTGTTGAATGTGTTACAGCAACGTTTGACACACTCCACAAGTGTTGGTGCACAACAGACCATGTGAACTATTGTCTTCTAAACCTATTAAGCCTGATCTGCAAGGCCATGGAGTTCATCATGATGTAACTCATAAACAGAGCTATTGGGAGCCTACAAACACCCAACCCTACCAATTTTGGTTTGGTCATGGGCAGGTCATGGTTCCCAAACCTGCTAGACAGTTTAAAAGGCAGTCACCCAGGACATACATCAATGAAATGAGCTACACACGTCCCACATAGACCTTGAAAAGCCCTTTGCCAACATCCCAGACACATGTCATATCCACAAAATCAACAACCTGTGCATAAATATGTCTGTCATCTGATAGATTACCAACTGGGGCACAGATAGATCATACAAGGTACAAATTGTGGTCTCCTGTACAAGCTGGTAACAACTGCTGTCCCCCATGGCTCAGTCCTGAGACCCTTCCTGTCTGGTGTATACTTTTCAGAAATACAGTCAAACACACGAGGGCTATGTTTAGCAAAGTTTGTGGATGACTGCCAAAAAGTTGTCATAATCAATGTTTGGGACAACAGAGACATCCTTAAAAAGGGTCTCAGTCAGACAGATGTGGTGTCAAAATTATGTCCTTGAGCTACTGTCATACAAATACCACATAGGTGCCAACACCCTAAATATGGAGGTGATAATAAGGGATCTATGGACAAATGTGGACAGTCATCTCTACTTCCAGAAACACATTCACAAAGTGGTCAGAAAATCATGCTATGTGTTCCCACAAACTGCCAAGGTCTTTGCATGTAGGTCAAAGGAGGTTCCCTCTACTCATCAGTCATCAGACCCGTCAGAGAGTACCACAAGACACCTGCGATGAATCTGACTAGGCACCTTCAGCAGCTGGAAAGACCACTGAAGTACCTCAACAAGAGGATTACTGGCCTCAAACAGTTGCCCTATGCAACAAGACTGCATTTAACTTAATCTGTACTCTGTTGCATACTGTCTACTCATGAAATCTCTGCCCAATGGACAGGTCCATGTCATGGCAGCACTCAGATTTGCTCTGAGTAACAGCTCAATGGCACTAAATATACAGACCCAACTGATATTGCGAATATCCTGGCAGATAGGCTCAGTGTTAACTTTACCCCCCCCTCACCCATGAAAGAGCACGTCTCTATAATGGAAGACTGCAAAGTTGCTGTCATCACGGCTGCACAGGTAAAAACACTCTCCAAGCCAGTATCACAGCATCCATGGGACCAGATAACTTCCCAGGCTGTGTTCTACACAAACTACAGAACGAACAGGCACCACACTAACGTACCATGTTCAGTCATAGCCTCACCTCAGGCTTTGTGCCTACTAAATGGTGCACAGAGATGGTTATCCCACTACAAAAGGGTGGAAACACCACGGACCCCAGGAACTAGTGCCCCATTAACCTGATGAGCCTGCTCTTCCAGGCCATGGAATGTATCATCATACAACTTATAAAAAAATACATTGGTAATCTCCAAACTCTGGACCACAACCATGTTGAGTTTGTAAAATGTAGATCATGTCTCCTAAACCTGATAGATGACATTGAAGCAGTCACCAGAACCATAGACAAGGGTAAGGTGGTTCGCACAGCCTATGTAGATCTTGCCATGGCTTTCAACACCATCCCACACTCTGGAATTATTGATAAACACACTATAAACTAGGTATAAATTGCTATGTCACAAGATGGGTGGCCAACTGGCTTACTGACAGAACATACACTGTGAAAGTAGCAGACTCCAAGTATGACTTTGGACCAGTGATGAGTGCAGTACCACAGGGTCCAGTCCTGGGTCCTGTCCTGTTTTGTATCTACTTCCCTGAAGTAAACTTTAACATGGAAGGTCTGTGGCTAATGAAGTTTCCAGATGACTGCAAACTAGGAGCCATAATTGTAAATACTAAAGATGTGGACATCCTACAAAAGGGCCTCACTGAGAAAGATGGCAGGTGTCAAAGCCATGGGCTCAAGCTCAATGCCAAAATGTGCATTGTCATCCCCTTTGGTAAAAACTCTGAAGCCATGAACTACAACATAGGCGGTAGTATACTTAACACTGAAAGTGTGATAAGAGACCTTGGGTCACAGGTGGACAGTGGACACACCTGTGATAATCACATCCCCACAGTAGTCAGGAAATCCTTCTATGTGGCACACCTCATCACAAAAGGTGTCCCATACAGAATAGAAGAGGACATTGTTCCCCTCTACTCATCACTCACTAGATCCATAATAGAGTACAATGCCCCTACTGCTATGTACCCCACAAGACATGTACAACAACTGGAAAGCCTGCAGCAATACCTCACAAAGAGCATTAGCAGCCTGAAATACATGCCATACACAGACTATCTCAAAATGCTCCAGCTGTACTCTCTCGCATATCGCCTACTCAGAGGTGATCTCTGCCTAACATACAAAGCTATGTCAAACACAGAGCTGTTGGACATGCTCCACATAAAACATTCACAATCCCTCTGAACTTCGGCCCCAAAACTACGAGTGAAATACAAAAGGAAGGGGTGTATCCATTTACTTTATGGATACCCACACCTTCAGGTTCGTGGCACAGCATGAGGCCTTGGAGACCATGCAAGTGCAGCTAACATTGAGAAAAGCTGCATATCAGACTGTAGCCTGCTACAGATCACCTACCTTGTCTCAGGAACCTCACTCAGTATTCCTGAGAACAGTGGAAAATATAATGATCCTATCAAACACCATTATATGAGGAGATTACAACTACCCAAACATTGAGTGGGAGAATTACTAGTGTACAACATCCTTTGCCCAATGTTACCTAGAGTTTAAAAACTCAAATGCCCTGGAACAGCTGGTCACCATTCCCACTGGAGGTGACAACATACTGGACCTGATCATCACCAACATTGGGTACCAGTGTTCCATGACAGAGATAAACCCCTCGCTGGTAATATCAGATCATAAAGTAATCACACTGGACATCCACACCCCCCCCCCCCCAGTCAAGGAAACCACTGTTAAGACATTTTCAAAAGCAAACTGCACACTTCCCAAGACCAAAGTGGAAAGTTCCAAAGCCCCCTTGCTATAGGATAATGCTATACAATCTGCCAAATCATTTACAAGTGCATTCTATGAGCATCTACGGGGTTGCATGGATCGAGACATCCCAAATAAACCCAAGATGCACTCCTCCAAAAATAAGAAACCAATCTGGTGGTTGCCGCCCATAAATAAGCTATACAACAGAAGGAGGAAACAAACACATGATAGAGCAAACTTCACAAAAGGAAAGGCATCACTGATCATTATTAGGAAGACACAATGATTGCTCATAAAATAATCCAAGGCCAGTTAATAAAGACAAATTGCCAAGGAATGTAAGAATAACAACCACAAAGCCTTCGTTAGCTATACCAAACATTTAGGTGGCAACTTCCAAATATGCTGTCAACTACTGCAAAATGGCAAGAAATACACTGAACCAACTTACAATGCCCACATCCTGGGGGACAGGTTCAGTGCAAACTCCCCCCATCACCCCCAAAAGGGCCTGTGTCCATCCCAGAAGAATGCAGAGCCCCAGACTTCATGGACATGCAGGTAAAGACAGCCCTCTCCAAAGCTAAGAACACAGCATCAATGGGACTGGATGGTGTCCCAGGCTGCGTCTTACACCAGCCCCAAAAGGAACTACACCCTCACCTACATTCACTGTCCAGACTCAACTTTACCACAGGCTATGTACCCAAAGAATGGCATACACCAACAGTCATCCAGCTCTACTAAGGGGGGTGCCACAACAGAACCTGGAAACAATTGCCCTATAGGCCTACTCAGCCTGGTCTGCAAAGCTATGGAGCAAATTATCATGGAACCCATAAACAGAGACATTGGGGACCTCCAGACACTGGACTCTGCCCAACTTGGCTTTGTTAAAGGCAGATCCTGCCTCCTAAACCTAGTTGACTTCTTTGAAACAGTTACCAAGGACATAGATGGAGGTGAAAGTAGTCCACACAGCCCACTTGGACCTCACTAATGCCTTTCAACACCATTCCCCACTCTGGCATCATGGACAAACTTACCAGCTTGAACAGTAACAGCTATGTTACAGGATGGGTGGCCAACTGGCTCACAGATCAAACACACATGTTCAGAGTTGTGGGTGCCATGTCCGACTCTAAACCAGTCACAAATGGCATCCCACAGGTCTTGGTCCTGGCACCCCACCTGTTCAGTAGATACTGCTCAGAGGTACAGGCAAGCACGGAAGGACTATGGCTAAACAGGTTTGCAGATGACTGCTAACTGTGGTCCATAATTGACTCTACGGCTGACACAGACATCCTCCAGAAGGGTCTTACAAAGACAGATACCTAGTGTCAAAACAATGCCATCAAGCAGAATGACAACGGATGCATAGTCATCCCCTTTGGATAAAACAAAGTGCACACAAATTACCACATTGATGATAATCCAGTATGTATGGAGAAAGTAATTATGGCCCGGGGGACCCAGGTAGATAGTAAACTCTCCTTTGATGATCACATGGCCAAAGTGTTTAGAAATTCCTTCTATGCAGCCCACCTAATGTCACCTAATGTAACCCACTTTGTCTAGTCTGATGCTGTCACCATCCTACAAATATACCTGTGGAAAAGAGAGCTCTAAGTAATGTGTGTAGTGTGTCATGTAAATGCGTACTTCTCTAGTATCATAAAGTAGTTAGATAGGGGCTTGAATCCTGCTCTTGACACCTGTGTGTGTGTATATCTCCTTGGAGAGGAGCAACCTTTTTGGAGACTACCAAAACACCTTATAAGTGGTATACTTATCTTTGTCATGTCTGATGATGTCACCATCCTATAAATATACCTGTGGAAAAGAGAGCTCCCAGTAATGTGTATAGCGCGTCATGTTAATGTATACTCCGCTAGTATCATAAAGTAGTTAGGTAGGGGTTTGAATCCTGCACTTGACAACTGTGTGCGTGATCTTTTTGAAGAGGAGCAAACTTTTTGGAGACTACTAAAACACCTTATAGGTGGTACACTTATCTTTGTCATGTCTGATGATGTCACCATCCTAGAAATATACCTGTGGAAAGCAGAGCTCCTCGTAATGTGTATAGCGCGTCGTGTTAATGCATTCTCCTCTAGTATCATAAACTAATTGGGTGGGAGTTTGAATCCTGCACTTGACAAGTGTGTGTGTCTCCTTGGAGAAAAGCAACCTTCTTGAAGACTACTGAAACACCTTAAAAGTGGTATACACATCTTTGTCAAGTCTGATGGTGTCACCATCCTACAAATATATCTGTGGAAAGGAGAACTTCCAATAATGTGTATAGCATGTCGTGTTAATGTGTACTGCTCTGTTATCATAAAGTAGTTAGGTAGAGGATTTAATCCTGCACTTAGTGAGTGTGTGTGTGTGTGAGTGACACTGTTGGTCAATGTGCTGTGAGTTTTGCTTTTACTACTGTATGACATATCACTATGACAACAGTATGTGCATTGCACATGTCAGGTAGCTGTGTGGCAAATACATATACATACATGTGAACTCAATTATTTCATAGGTGGGAACCCTGCTTTCTCCATGAACACATTTGTTATCTTTGCAAGAGTTTTCTGCTACTTTCCAGACCTTAGGTCACATCTGTATGCTTGTGACAAGCCCAGCCACTGCAATGATCCCTGGCCTAGGTCAACCGTGTTACACACAGTCATTACGGTTTCTTTTGAATAGTGTGAGTGAGGGTTTATGCCTGAGGTATATTTCAGACCTGTTCAAATGCAGAAAAGTCTGTCAGTGATGGCTATTCATTATAGGTGTACAACAACCTGTGCAGATATGCATGCAGACCCCTTATCGCTTATGTGATCCACTGAGGGATTTCAAAATACCTTTGGAATTGTGATTACCAAAGGAGAGATGACGTAACACTTGGCTGTATGTACACATCGGTACCTGTTCAACATGTTGGGGGCTACTACCTATGTGGTACTGTGGGGATACTATGTTTTGTAAAAGTGGATGCATTGAGCCTGAGGCCATGGCTTTGACACCAGGCATCTGTCTCACTATGTATGACTATGTCTCTCTCTCTCTCTCTCTATATATATATATATATATATATATATATATATATACATACATACATACATACATATATATATATATATATGTATACAAACATATACACATCCATTGGTGTACATATACATATAGGCACATATACAGTCCACCTTTCATGGTGGGAATATCAATCTTGCAAAAGATGTGAGGTATACAGTAATGTAATGATATCGCACAGTCTTGTGAGAAATCCATTGAAGGTGTTCTCAGCCCATGTAGCTTTAGCAGGCCTCACTGGCTGCAACATTGCAAACTTAACAGATCACACCCACAGTGTTTAACCACCGCATGTCATATACCAGCACTGTATGCTGTCTTGTTTGCCACACACTACAACCTACATACAAATATGCACATAACAACCTTCACCAACATATATATGTCCACCCTTCACATACAGTTGCAGTATGTCCCTTGCTCTATGCACATGTACAGATGTTGATATATCTGACACATATATATCATTCCGTATGTGTGGGTCTTATCACAGTCATGTAATGCAATTCCACAACAACTACTGGTAAAGTTCCACAGAACAAGTTTTGTGCTATGCCATTCCTATTTTACCTTTACATTCACTCATTCTGATGCATGATATATATATTTCAGCACCAACTTGTTGTATGTCTCCCATGGCTTAGTGGTACTTCATGCAGTCTAGTGTGTTCGAGACTGACAGAGGTGTTTTATTTTGCTGCTGAGCAGAACAAGGGCCCTGACATACAGAGTGACTAAGGCACTTTTAAGCAGTTGTAAGAGGGTTTGCATGGGTTTGCGTGATGCTTAGCAATGCTTAGATAAGTGCAAACAAGCACACACTCCTGCAAACCCGCTAACTACTGCTTAATAGTGCTTACTCCCACTAACCCCTGCGCTCATTTCTTTGAAAGAAAAGAAAATGGGTAGATAGGAAAGTGGTGAAAAAGGGGCACAAAGAGGGAAAGACAGTAGGGAAAACAGCTCAGGATGTGCAGGACGGGTGTAGGGAAGGTCCATAGCTGTCCATTTCTTTAACAGCAACAGCTGTGCATATGCATGAAATTTGGAGGGAAATATGAAACCTTCCATCCCTGAGAGAGGGGTGAGGACAACTAAGTATGTTTTACTGCCAATTAAATATCAGTTTATGTGTCCAGAGGACATGTGTGCAAAATAGGCAGCTATGTATGGGGCGTAATTTTTTTTTGGGAGCAGATTGCCCTTTTTTTTTTCAGGTGAGACTGGAATGTGGGGTAGGGGAAGTAGGTATATTTGGGGAGGTAGGCTGGGAAGGTAAACAGACAAGATAAACAAGATGCATACAGGGGTGGAATATGACACATGTGGTGGGTGAACACCATTGATGGGGAAGGATGTTTGGAAATCGCAAGCCCATGAGCCCACAGATGACAACAGTGGAACTGAGATCTCCACCCATGGGCAGTCACCACTGCACCTTCACAGCCCAGAGGGTGGCTGTGCTGGGGGCTGTGTAGGAGGGGCAGGCTCACCCATGAGTCGCTCCACACGTGCTTCAAGCTGGCGTAGAGGATCAGCGATTTAACGCTCGATCTCCCTACGCACCACAGCCCGGACCGTTCGGAGGGTGATAGGTGGCCCTTCTCCGGCCACGCTTGCATGGGGGGGATGAGCCCCATCCCCTGCAGCGCTTCCACCCGATAGCTATTTATATATGCATTGATCTTTGTACTAGTATCACTTCATTCAACATAAATCTATCAATTTTAAATTTCAGTATTTCATTAGCATCTAAGCATATTTTTAGCATACATCTCATCATGTTTACAGAATTGCATATTTATATTTATTTATTTATTTATAGTATTTATTTATAATATTTAATATTTATAATGGCCTATTAATTATTAATTATTTATTTTTAATAGTTAAATATATTTGTATTTGTGTGTCAGAATAACCCACTATATATACATATATATATTTTTTACATCAATATACATTTGTAATAGTATATATCTATTTAATATTAAATTTTTTTCCAAAAAAATTTTTTACATTAAATATTGAATATTTATATGACTTAATCATTATTTGATCTATTAATAGACATTTTATTAATGTTTTAAAAATCATATATTTTATACTTTATATTTCATATCTCATTATTTATATTATATATATTACATATATTCTAAAATAACTATGAGTAAGACAAAATTCATTTTTACTGCTATGATTAAGTCCATCCTTGCACTTGTTAAATAGATAAATATAAACAAATAAATATATATGAGTTATTACTTTAAATAAATAGTTATATTTCATTATACAAGGTGTTTATCTACTAATATTTACTTGCTACATTCATTCTGTTTTAAACTCATTCTACTCGATTTTACTATGTGCATTTATTGGTTTTTATTATGTGTATATTGTGCTTTTCCATACCTATATACGATAATTTATCTATTTATTCATTCATCTAGTTATTTATTATTACTACTATCACTCGCTGTCAGCCTTATGTTTTAGTTTTGGTTATCAGCTGGAAGATTGTTCATGAATAGCCTTGTTCACCCTAGAATTTTGAGACTTTTCTTTCTAAGTAGTGTGTACTAACCTAAAGTTCTTAATTAATTACTTGATTGAAAAATTGAACAATTTATTTGTTTTAATTTGGCGCCTTTTCTTACTTTTCTGTATAAATAGATGTTTCAAATGTTATGTGTACTGTCTGATGAAGCGTAGTGGTGACTACGCGAAAGCGCTTACAACAATAAAAGTTCTTTGGTGTCTATATACTGGATTCTTTATTGGAAAAGTGAAGCTACTGTTTTTGCTTTGTCGATTTGTTTACGCTGATTTATTTGAACCTTGAGTCTTCCACAGACTTTCTAAGAGATTTTACAACTTCGTGGTGAGAGAGCCTGGTTATTATCATCATTTTTTTGTTTGCTTCCACCCAAAGGTGGCACAGGGCCAATCGAGGAGGAGGTCCCGGGATGGGCACCGGACCTGCTGGTGCCAGGTGCCATCGCCAGCTGAGGTGGGACAGGTGGGTCCGCTGGGACCGACCTTCCCATACGTTCTATGTTTAGGAGGATTTAATGACAATATGGGTTGGTAACAGCCAACAGCATTCCAAATTAGTTGTAACAGCATGCAGTAGTATTCCCATTAACCCAACACCCCAGAGTTCCAACAGTTGAACAGCAAGCATAACACATACATATATAGAACAACAGTGGACATTCCAACAGCATGCAGGATTGATTGGTGGCAACAGGCCACCAAGATTGTGGTATGTGAACAGGGCACATGCATCAAAGTAAATGCAGATATTTATAAACCAATAGGACATATGTCCCAACAAATGTTTTGAGATTAGACATGCCCATTAAGGTGTAGAATTGCATTGTTTATGCACATACAGTAGGGTGTAAAAAGATACCTCCATTAACAACTTATATATACTCATAGTTTACACTACATTCCTATTGACTGCATGTATATATCCCCTACATGTATTATTACACTAGGCAATGTCAGTTAAATTGTGAAATGGGTTTTGCTAGTTCTTTATATACCTGACCTGTATCTGACATACAAACTGTCCAGGATGCAGATGTTACTGCTACGTATTTATATATTTCATTCATATTTATATATCTACATATCTGGATGTGTTCAGGTGACATTATCAGTTATATTTTAACAGACCCCTACATTTCTAGCAGCACACTGACATTTTTGGGGAACACAATAACAAGCTACTCATGTGCCAGATTAACCTGTACATGCCGGCCATGAACCAACAGTTGAGGACTGTATATATGCTTAACAGCTACTGGCACTCCCTTCATCCACTTTATATGGGCCTACTCAAGTGTGGGTTGACAGCGCTTAATACAACAGTACTATTTCTATAATGCTAGAGTACAACAACATATCAACGAAAGTGACATGGACACAGTCCAGGAATTATACCTTTATTAATTACATTACACACTTTTCTAGAGGCTCTCTCATTTATTTGATATATCAATGCATGCATAAGACTTATTCAAGACATATTATACCTTTATTAATGGGTTACAACACTCTTTTTTCAGGCTCTCTCACTTATTTTATATAACTGTATATGCAGAGAAATTATTCAAGACTTATTATACTTTTATTAATGGGTTACAACACTCTTTTTCAGGCTCTCTCACTTATTTTACATAACAGTACATGGAGAGAAGTCATTCAAGACTTATTATACCTTTATTATTGGGCTACAACACTTTTTTTCAGGCTCTCTCACTTATTTTATATAACAATACATGCATAATAATTACTAACCTGCCTGGTGGTGTAGCCTTAGCAGCCTATCTGCCTAAGCTTGCTGATTCACAGCACAGACACCTGCAGCTGTGAAGTAAATTAAGTGATATTGAGACATATACCTATCCATAATATAGACTACAATAGCAATTCTTACATACTTCATTCCATGGATACCTACTCAGTAGTGGGGCATTTTCCATCCCATGGGCCTCCTGTATCCACTGGTTCAGACGGTCCTACTTGCATCTCTTCAGGTCTGAGTAGTGGTGCTGACCTGCTCACCAGTCCGAGGGATGCCTGTGGTACTGGTGAGATCATGTGCTAGATGGTTCCAGGCTTCCGCTTTGTATTCAGTACCCTGGAACTGGCCCTGCAGGAGTCTGTCATCATCACAAACCATTACTTTTGACTCCTCAATGCCCCACCATTGTGCTCAAAATTGAGAGCCCTCTCCAATACTGGCCATGCTGCCTGCAGATGGAAGCTACAACCAGTTATGGCAAGTATTCTCGCCTATGGGGCTTAAATATGCCTCATTTCCCGCACTTAGTTGTGATTGGCCGGTTTTGAAAAATCTCATCTGAAAGCACACCTGCTTAGCACTGGGTAAACTTTCATTAATATGTATGTGTGTGTTGACAGTGCATACATCTCAAAAGCTGTCATGGCTTAGTGATTCAGTACTGTGATTATGGTGCACAGTATCCTGGGTTCGAGGCCTGTCATTGCTTTTTATTTTCCTACTGGCACAACCGGCTAGGAGGTGTGGCTGTGTTTATCTGACTTTGCTCAACTTTGCCTAACATTGCTCGACGTTGCCCGACGTTGCTTGATGTTGCCTGACGTTGCGCTAGTTAGCGTGGTGCACAGCTACGAGCAAACATGTTTTGTTTGTGCTAGTTGGCACAATGTGCAGCTATGCACAAAGCCATTGTGCTAGTTAAAGCAGTGCTAAGCTATGAGCAATTATACTTAAATGTGCTTAATACTGGTAAACTTTGCTTAGCAGTGCTTCACATTGCTTAAGCTACGTTACTTATGCATTTATCAGTATGCATAACCATTTCACCTTCTTATATATATAAAAAATATCGTTCACTGCTACATAGGCCATTTCAATGCTTTTTACTAAAATTTAAAAGATAAATGTCAGGAATTATTTTTATATACAGATTTCCTACAGAAAATAGAAAGGGGAATGGTGGGACTCAAAACGGGAATGCCTCCTCTTCGTGCGAAAGCTCTACCACTACACTATTGCGATTTGAGTCAATTTGTATATAAGTTTCTTATTATCCTCTTCGATGTCTAAACTGCTAACTGTAGCTAAGCAATGGGCAAACCCATGCAAACATGAGCAAATATGGGCAGCTATATCGGAAATAATTTAAAAAAAAATAAAAGATTTACATTTTCTAATTGTACAGGGTTTAAGAATGTGGGGGAGTGTAGTGTTGGGTATGTACACATTTGAGCGGACCCGCTCATGTCAATTGACATTTGCCGATTGAGGGACTTGCAGGGGCGTGGATTTTTGGACTGCTCGGCAGTCCGACATGCCCCCTGCACTCGTGCACACTCTGTGTTAGCCTTAGAGTTGAGTCAGCGTGCCCTCATGAATATGCATGGCACGCTGACGTCTTACTCTTAGGCTGTAGTTAACATGTAAGACTTATTTAGTCTTACACAGAGGATTAGTGAATCCCAGGGAGTAACTATTCCATTTGTAATATTTTGTAAACAATTTACAATATATCAGCAACCACTCAAGTTACACATACAATGTCATCACCATTGTATTCATCTAGCTGAGAGCTTTCATATGAAGCTAGGATTTAATTATGTGTTACTTGGCTGTTGAGATATTTATAGAAATGTGAAAATTATATCTATATAAATTAATAGCATAAAAACAACAGTTAATATATATTTACTTACCCTAGACAGCGGTCAAATATTAATGCAGTTGAGTTTGCCATTGTATAAGCTTTAAGATTAAATCTTTTAAAACCTTGTACATGGCATGGTTTTGGAATTTGTCATGCAAATATGAACAAGCAATATTTGATGCCTAGAGGCATCAGTAGGAGTTAACTGTAGATGCACCTGGAGGTGTCATTCCGAGGTAATGAGTTAACATGAAAAAGCTCTAGTGCATCATACTGCTTTACCAGCCTTCATAATAGTCTCTTCTGGATGCAGATTGAGACACCTCCACCTTTTTTTTCCTCCTGTGCAGTTGCCATGTAGAAGGCATTATACCCCTGCACAACTGGAGTGCTCTCCATTATTTTAAACCATGTCTCAGTCAGTATAGAGATGCCAATGTTCTCCAGTGTGAGAGTGGAGTCTCTTGTTTAAGCTCCTAACATTGATCATTGCCACCTTCACATTTTCCTTTGCTTGTTTCATTATATTAGTAGGTTTATCAGGCTGGCATTGCTTAAAAAGTCACTATGGGAGTGGACAATGCATTTGCAATAATTAAAATCCAAGAGGGGACAGAAGCAGGTCATCCCAAGTAAAGCAGTGTGGTCTGTCAGTCATAACCTTCTAGCCTGATAAATATTGGACTCCCTTTGAATGACACCAAAAACTAAGCAAATTATTGAAGTCAATTATTTTTTGCTCATATCATGGCATCATCTTTGGAGAAGATAGAATGCCGCCCAGCTTGGCTCATACCTGCCTTAAACATAGTCCGAGAGCTCCATCATGTCTCTTTTCATATAGTCCAGGAAGGCAGACCTCAAGTCATTGACACCAGCATGAATTATGACAAAGCTGTACTGGTACTTGTTGTTAAAAGACTTGAGTGCATGCATGATCTGACAGATCCAGACACCAGACAAACAGCTGTCAGTCTTTCTTTTCTTATCCTGGTAAGAGGCACATCTGTATGTCTTACAACGGAGTCACCTGTAACAAAAATATCTGTCTTATGAACTCAGTATCTGTGAATTTGGGACTCGTGTTATGTGAGGCAATAGGCTTAACTTTCTGCGTGCGCTTTGTGCCTATGCTGTGTTTTGGAGATCTTTGAGATTTAAGTAAGTTAATCTTTAAGAACCTTAGTATACAATGGATTATATGTATTGTGATGGCCTTGAAGAAGTGTAATGTGTGATGTATTGCTGGTGATTTCGTTTGCGAGATTTTTGCCTCAGAAGATATTATGCATGTACATCTCTCACACACTGTGTCATATTGTTTGAGTAACAGATAATCATCAGATAGCATGAAACAACTCTTACTCTGCCTCAAGCTACCCATCTCAGTCAGGCTTGCTACAGAAGCTGTGGGGAAGTGCTGGTCCATGATACCAAAAGGAATTATTCTGGTGGCAAGGGTAACTATAGCTGTTTGGAGTGCTGTTTTAGGATAATGTTTTGGTGGACTTGCTACTGAGTAAATAAAGTTCAATACAAAACAACTAGCCTAAAAACCTTCTTCTGCCACCAGCAAGAACCACTAAACTAATTACAGTAAAAAAAATCACTAATTTAATACTAAAATCAGTGTAAGCAGTATCAGTACACATAATATTAAGCAATTTTTATCAAATGTCTTAGTCTGGTGAGTAGTTTAAGGGAAGAGACTTTGCAAAACGACACTCGTGCTTATTGTCAGCAGCCAATAAATGAAGAGAGGGAGCAAATTATGAAGTCCTTTTCAGAAAGTGGAGGCAACAACAGGTACACTGGGTTTAAGAACATAACTAGACCAGGGTAAGTGGGAGGGAAAACAATTAGACCCTTATCTCCAAGCTGACTGGCCTGGAACTACCTTAATACAAATACTAGTCCTGAACTAGCGTGACGTACACCCATTACATAAGAATAAAACTAGGGTTTAATACCAAGAGTTAGACCATTTAAACAGCAAAATGCAGTACAGTTATGTACTGGAATTACTAATTTCAGCTTAAAGACCTTAGCTAAAGCAGACACAGGCAATTAAAATAAATTTAAAATCCGACCAAGAAATGAAAACACTATCTTTCTTTCTCCCTGAATGTAATGGAACAGTAATTTTAAAGATCACAGCAACAGCAGTTTTGGAATTCTTAAACCATTAGCTGTAAGTGGACTGGCCTGGAGCTACATTAATGCAAAGACTAGTCCTGAACTCGCCTGACATACACTCAGTACAAAAGAATGAAACTAAGGTGTAATACCAGTAATTAGACCACTCAAACAGCAAAACCAGTTCAACTATTTACTGGAATTACTAATATAAGCTTAAAGACCTTAACCAATACAGATACAGACTGTTAAAATGAATTCAAAATCAGATCAAGAAATTAAAACACTTTCTTTCTTCCTCTATGTAATGGAACTATTAAAATGCAATGGTACTTTAAAAGAACTGAAATGTAATTTAAAATGCAGTCACATACATATGATGTAAACAATAGTTTTGTTACAGTTATTATTACTGATTGCATATCATAAATATGTGTTTAAAGTAGTATGTCGTGTGAACTATGTATGCAATATAACCCAGCATATATTACTCAGATTATGCAGTTCCACCAATGCTTATAACAAACACTATAAAGCACTTAATTGTATAATATTGCAACATGTGTCAATAGGATGAGCATCACACATGGCCAAATCTCACTGCCGTTTTTCACACTTCCATGCCTTTGATGTATTCACTGCCAATTTGTCTGGCAAGCTATTCGTGTGCTTTCAGTTGCATAAATGTAGCTGGCAAGGCTGTGAATCTTTGTACTTAGGCTGTTGCACATGATATATGAATAGGGAACCAATTCAGGACATATTTCTAGCTTGACTTCAGTAGACATGGCTGATGAAGGTGAGGATGTTGTTCCATTTAGAGCACAAAGTTGGCGTGTTGAGGAGTGAAGGATTTTTTTTGGCACAAAGCTGGGGTGTTAAGGACTGAAAGATTTTTTTGGCACTTCTTGTTAAGTACTACAACTGCAGGCTGCTGCAGAACAGATTTCAGTATAAGGCTGAGGTTTGGGCTAGCTTGGCCAAGGCTGCCCCCAGTGCAACTGGCATTCCATACACTGGGGAGCAATGTCATCACCACTATAGTGACATGAAGTGGTGCAATGGCATTCCATGCACTGGGGAGCAATGTCATCACCACTATAGTAACATGAAGTAGTGCAATGGCATTCCATGCACTGGAGAGCAATGTCATCACCACTATAGTGACATGAAGAGGTGCAATGGCATTCCATACTCTGGAGAGAAAATTCATCACCACTATAGTGACATGAAGTGGTGCAATGGCATTCCATGCACTGGGGAGCAATGTCATCACCACTATAGTGACATGAAGTGGTGCAAGCAGGAACTTCTGAACTGATGGGAGGATGAATTCAAGACTGCAAACACCCCACAGGTGTGGGAGTATAGTGACCTATCATCAGTCTATGGTATAGTGTTGATTAGCCATTCAAGACAGATAGTCATTATGCTTTCTTATCTTTTTTTTTCTTTTCTCCACTATACAGCTGCAGAAGAGATAGCAGAAAAATGTGAGGGGCATCAGAAGGGACTAACACAGCTCAGGGAGGCATGGGGTTAGTGTGCATCAGGTGTGAATGCAAGCCAGCTAAGTATTTTCAGTCCATCACTCTATATCATCTTGAGCAGGCATACATAAACTGATGCTTCTGCATAGTGTCAAGGGTTCAGTTCCAGATGTATGTCAAAATATTATTTCATGTCAATTTATGCTCCGAGCACATGTTTACTGTGAACTTCTATGATGCTAGTAGAACCAGGAAAATTATAGCATAGCATTTGAACAGTGGAGCAAAATAGTATGTGCAAAAACTTTCCATCCCCATCTGGGAGCTACAGTAAATCATCCTTATCCTGCTTATCTCTTAATCTTTTTTCTACTCTCTTAACCCTTCTGCTCAGTATAGAAAACACTTTATAATACAGAGCATGACAGAGTACTAATGAGAAACAACAAAGAACAAAGACACCATAAAGGTGGTCCTAAATGTCCCAGAAACAAAATTCTTGCTATTTTACTTTCCATTTGTCTCTCTTCACCCTTTCTGTTTCATCACTTTTCACTGTTTCTGATGATATTATATTCATCTGATGGGGTTTTACTATTGCCATTAATGTGATGAAGCCTAATTCCTACATCATTCCTTGCTTCAGTAAGTTGTCACTGTCACTTCAATTGTGTGATATTTAACTTTGTGAATTAGGGGTTCCTTTGTGGTGTGCTGAGATGATGCTCAGACCCACAGACTGATTTTGCATCATTTCAAAGGCTCTAATCCAGAACTATGTCAGACTATTATTGACTGGTTTTATGACACTATTTTATGTGTAGCT
Source organism: Protopterus annectens (assembly GCF_019279795.1). Classification (NCBI taxonomy): domain Eukaryota; kingdom Metazoa; phylum Chordata; order Ceratodontiformes; family Protopteridae; genus Protopterus; species Protopterus annectens. The sequence continues at coordinate 1,444,518,911 of NC_056743.1, read as the reverse complement.
CTTGCTTAGATATTGTTTTGAGACCCCATTATACTTCTGTCATACTCTACACGCTCTCTGTCTTCCGCTGGTCCCTCTCTGTGTCTCTATCCCTTTCTGTGTCATATTTATGTCTCCTCAGCATTTGCATGATGCCAAGCACCAAGCATCACCTGTAACATAGGGTAAATGGCAGTAACAGTTTATGGCAAAACCGTGTGAGTTTTTGCCTTTTGTTGCTTTATTCAGGTGCCCTTCATGCTACCGTGCATAGCCTTGCTGCACCATGTAGAGACAGGATAATACAATTAGAATGACACAGGTAGTATCTTCTCTTGAACAGGATGCAGAGTTGCATGTACACTACATAGCATGTTATGACTGAAAATATTGTTATGAAGCACTTTGTCCAAAAATTCCTGGCATCATGACAAATGTGAAAATCATGACACATAGCACCTTTAGATAACTCAGCTGTTCTGCATTGGATCGTTTATTATGCTGCTGGCTGTAATGTAACCTTGTATAATGTTTTTTTTTAAATCTCTTTATTCATGTTTTGTCAGAAGGAGTAAAAGTAAACAAACTATATGTAATGCTTAACCAATAAAACCAAACAATTATATACAAAAGAGTACTAAACAACAGAGAGAATAAGCAGTGTTTAAATAATAATTAGAACAGAATATAGTCAAACAACAATTTCCAATACTCCATATAGTGAGGGTGATGTCTCATGCTGTAAAATAAATACTTGTGAGCTGAAAGGTGTTTAATAGCTAGGTGTTTAAATCCATCATATGAAAGTGCAGACCTGTCCTTCCAATTGAGTGTAATATAGTATTTGATTAGCATGAAAAGGGAAGTTAGGGTACGAAGTTGTAGTTTGGTCAACCCAGAGGGTGGATATGTAGTAATGTGAACTTCCAGGATGAGGTAGATTTTGCATAGCCTATTTTTTCCATTTGAACCCTTAGGGAGCAACAAAGTTTATAGGTACACTTGCAGCTCCAGAAAATGTGGATCAGGTCGGATCTTTGGTTGAGACAGAATGCGCAGAAGGGGTAGGTATTGGGATATAATTTATTTAGTATGCATGGAATAAGGTAGGCATTGTTTAACAGCATGAGCTGAATATATCTAAGTTTCTTAAGGGGGGTGAATTTGAATGAGATTTAAATTGATTTAGACATTTGACTGGCTGAGGTTGAGGGATCTTGGTATAATCAGTACTGGGAATAAATAAGCTCTTGTTGAGTTTTAATAGAGCTAATAAGCTTGTAGGTGCAGGAAATCATATTTTTCAGAAGGAATAAGCTCCACAGGGTTTTGCATGTACTACTAACATTTAATGTCAAGGAGGGGGTCTTCTGGTATAGTGCAGCATAGTTCTTTAATTTGTCTTGTGATAATTGTGTAACTTTTGGGAAGATTCAGTTGAGACCTTATTTCAGAAATGGACTCACTCTTAAGAGGAAAGAAATCAGAGATAAATTTGTCTTTTAAAAGAGGTTACTGGATACTATTAGTCCAAATTAATCATCTTCTTGTTCAGTTTGAGGATGGGATTAAGGTGGATGGGTTGTATTGTATAAAATGCAGAAGACAGATTTAGAGATTTAAAAACCTTTACAGTTAGTTATTTTATGTTTTGAAGCCATTAGTATGTTGGTTTTACTTAGAATTTCTTTATTAAGAAAGGGGAAGGATTTTGGATTAAAGTTAAATGTTTTAATGTAATTATGAAAGAGTTTAACCCATATGAGCACCAGTCTGGGGACTTAAGAAAAGTCTGAAATGGTTATTAATCTGCTGCAGTTAATGATGTCATAATATTGTTTAAAATCTGCTAGGCCAAGACCTCCTTTTTCTTTAGGATATGAAAGCTTTTTGTAGCTGATTCTAGTAGAATTGGGAGACCGTAGAAAAGATGAAAGAGCAGAGTGTAGAGTCTTAAAGAAGCTGTTATGAATCATTATATTTGAAGATGAATGGAAATCTGAAGACGATGTAAATTTTTATTGCGGCTATTCTTGCGAGGAAGGGAAGATTAAGTTTTGACCATCCATTAAGATCATTTTGAACATTCAACCACAATTTTGTAATATTATTATGATAATATTGGGAGGTGTCTTGACAGAAAGAAACTCCTAAATATTGAAGAGATTGTTTGATACCTATTTCCATAGATGAAATATCAAAGAGAAATTGACAATAGGGTTAACAGGAAAGATTAAAGATTTTCTGGGATTTCATTTGTAATTGGAGAGTAAAGAGAAGGTATTGATTGAGGATTGAAGTTTATACATATCTGAGATGGGAAGAGAGTAATACAGGTTTAAATCATCTGTGTAGGCTGATAGAGGGATATTGGTGCTAAACAGAGCGGGGATGTGATGAAAGTTTTTTTGAGTAATTAATAAGAAAAGGGGTTCAATATATAGGTTAAACAGATAGAGGGATAGTGGGCAGCCTTGTCTTGCCTCAATCCTAATATCAATCCTGGATGACAACTGATTATTTATTTGGAGGACTGTGTGTGCTTTAGAATATAGAGTTTTAGTAGTCTGCATAAAGGCCTGTGGAATGTTAAAATGAGGTAGGATTGCAAGTAGAAAGTCAATGTTGAGGCAATCAAAGGCTTTAGAAGCATCGATAGCTAGGGGTTCATGTGAGGTTAGAGAGAGATATTGTGGCATCTAGTGTAAGAGTGTGGTCAAATGTTTGTCGATGTTGTAAGAAGCCTGATTGTTCAGGAGAAATAATATGTGTTATGACTGATTTAATTCTATTACTAGTACGGATGCAAAGATTTTTATATCAAGATTAATCAGGGAGATGGGTCTATAGTTCCAAGAATTATTAAGGTTGGAGTTTAATTTAGGAATAAAAATAGTTTTACATGCATTGAAATGGATATCACTAATTCCAAATTGAATAATATTGTTAAATAGTTGATACAAGATTTTGGATAAATTTGGGATAAAGGCTTTTTAAAATTCATCCGTGAAGCCATCTGGGCCAGAGGCTTTATTAGGTTTAAGATTATTGATTGCAGCAATTATTTCTTGTTGAGAAATATGAGAAGATAAAAATTATTGTTGTTTGTTATTAAGTTTGGGGAAGCTTAATTGATTTAGGAAATGCTCTAACTCTGATATGCTGAGAGAAGTATCAGAAGGGTTATACAGATGGGTATATAGGGTTTCAAAAAGTTTAAGTATGTCCTGTTTATTTTTGTATATATTGCCCTGGTATATTATTTCTGAGATAAAAGAATGGGGTTTATCTTGATTCATTAGTCTAGCTAAAACTTTAGAGGGTAATTGTGCTCATTCTGAATAGTTAGACAATGTTTTAATTTCTTGAAAAGAAAGATTTTCAGCATGTAGTGAATGAAGTTTCTCTTGTAGCTGAGCTATTTGTGACTCTGACTTAAATTTGAAGCTTAGTTGAAGTTCCAGTTCTAGTTTAGTGATTTTGTCTTTGATTGTTGATTATTTAAGGAGAAATTTTTCTTTATAAAAGGAGGCTTTGTATATTAATGATCCTCTAATCATGGCTTTTGTGGAGGCACAATGAGTTGGATTTAAATGAGTATGGGGATTGTTCCAGGAGGGACTCTATTTCCTGTATAATGTCATTCCTTTTTAACAGATTAGGCTTTAGAGACCAAAAAACAGCCTATATTATTGCTAAGAGAACTGATGGGCCAATCTATATTAAGGGGAATTTTTGAGTGATCAGAAAGGAATCTGGGCTCATTATAGAATGAATGATTAAATTTCATAAAGGCATTAGAGATGAGAAAGAAGTCCCATCTAGACCAGTTTTTATGGCAGTGAGAATAAAAAGTTGAATTTATTATTGGGGGAGTTGTTAGGTAAGTATGCATAGGGATCAAATAAGTTAAAATCACTTTTAAGTTCCATAATAGATATGGAGGCATATTTATTGTATTTAGCTTTAATGTTGGCTCTATCCATCATTGGATCCTGAATAGAATTCCAGTCCCCACTCAGGATGTAGTAGTGGTCAGGAAAGGAGGAGAATATTTTATATATGGACATAAAGAAGCACTGTCGATTGGAGCAGGGATCATAAACATTAACAAATAAGATAGGTTTGTGAAGATAAAGTGAGTGGGTCATGATATAGCATCATTTTCCATCGGGATGTGTATCAAAATGTTTAAAGTCTTCTTGAAAAGATTCTTTAATAATAATAGCCACCCCTGCACTGTTTGATTTTTTACCAGAGGCAATGATAGTTTTAATTCATTTTCTCTTCTGTATAGGAATCCATTGATCTGGGGACATATGGGTTTCTTGTACAAATATAATATTTAATTTAGCTTTATAGACCAAATGGAGAAAGAGTTTCTTTTTTTTTTCGGATTGCAGCCCCTTGATATTCCATGACTCAATTAACCACATTTTAAAAAATCTTTTTTATTCAAGTGGGGAGGTGTATTGGAGAAGAGAGTATGGGAGAGAGGAGTAGGAATGTAGCAATGAGAGTTAAATGGGCAAAAGTACAAAGGTCTTCCAGCATTGACCCTGTGCCTAACCACAACACTACTTACCCTGGAAGAGCATGGGATAATGGACCCCAGATTCTTGAGAAAGACTGTGAGATGAACAATAGAACAGTTCCTATATATTTTGTATTTCTGGAGCCATTAGGTCCCAAGGCTAGAAAATAAAACCTAAAGAACATGAATAGCATTACTTTCCTAACAGGCTACTCATCAACTCAACAGCTCGTAACAACAACAAGTAGGGAAAGAGTAAGTCAATGGGGCTAATAGTATGTGAAAATATAAGTGAGATAGCGGTTAATAGGTAAATGTATAGGGAAATTGTTAATTCCCTAAAAAGTGTAGATTGCATGAGGTTCACCAGGTTAACAAGACATAGGAGCATAATGGTAGGTGCCTAATATATAATTGGCTATGAAATGTAAACATGAACCTTGTAGGTGGATAAAATACTAAAATGAGACACTTATCTTTAAACAATGTAGCAGTGGGTATTAGATAAGCTGTTATGGATAGGTTAAAAGGTGTGATAATAACATACACTGCAACAAACAGTAACAGTAATTACCCAAGTTAGAGCTTCAATTTTAGAGTTGAGTAACTAGCTATTAGATCAGTAATAAACTACTACTTGCTAAAAATTAACTTTAGGCATTTCCCAATTATCTATCAACAAGCACAACTTCAGCATGAATAGATGAAAAAGGCATAGTAAAACAAGTGCAACTTTCCAGCTAATATACAGTTTGTATATACAAATATGTCCCTTGCAGCATAACTAATAAGTATAATAAGGCTGATTTTTAGTTAAGCAGTATCCAACCTGGCATAGAAAGAATGATTATATGTATACAAAGGAAGCACTTAGCAAAAAATGACAGTTTAGGTAATATACATGTACAAAATCAGTTTGAATTTCTAAATAAGGCTCAGATCTACTGTTTTAACACCTTGGTAGCAATCTTAGGTTGTTATTTCTAAATCAGCACTTTATTCATTTCTAAAGTGTAAAAATACTCAACTAACTAAGCAAACATGTAAGACTAGACCGAAATCCTGTCTCAATAGCTGACTGAGTAAAGAGTCAAAATATATAGTCCAGGATATGCATGGCAGCAATACAGTAACATCGGCAAGTTAAGAAAGGCATCTAAACAGTCCGTGCAGAAAAATATAGCACAATGATCTTGTGAAGCTTGAAATGGGTAAGAGAGCACCAGAGTGCTTACAAATTATGGTTTTGCATCGGTTTTGAGAGTGTGGCTACCTCAAAAGTCAAGAACACCAATCAGATAAATTGCAGGCCGCAGATTGAATTAGTAGGAAAATCAGGGACGTGCAATATCTTCTCCAGATTCGTTATTCACAGTATATCTCTTTAAGGACTTCAATACTTCTGGGACGTGGAGGTCAAAGGACTGGCTGAAAGTTGTGGGTCGTTGCACAGTTTGTAGGCTATGTCAGAACTTGAAATGACCATGAGGAAAGCAGGTCCATAAAGGAGAAAACATCTTCCTGATGTCTCACCACCCCCAGGCAAAGGGTAAGAACCGAGACTTGTTTAGGTAAATTGAAATAAGATATCCATGATTATTTCGGCCCACAATATAGATAGAACTCTGAGATTAGATTGTTAATCTGGATAGATAGAAAGTAAGCCTTATGTTAAGTCTTTGATTGTACTGATTATGTATTTAGACCATAGAGCAAGAATTTTATATATTTTGCTTCAAACATTAAAGATGTAGTGTCCGTTTAACATCCAAGCCATTGTTTATTGAACTTATTAACCTTCAGATTTCTGTTTTCTGTACTGACATAAAGGCATGTATTTTTGGCAGTAAAAATGCAGATATATGTACTGGTAGTATTCATGTCCGTTCAACGCTTGTTTGTATCCAGCTCCGGTAATTCTATGAAGATATTTAAAAAGATTGTTGTAGCTTCTTTGCAGTTGCTAGCAGACTACTTCTGACCATGGTGCAGAAAAGGCATGTTTGGATATTTCATTTGGAATTAAATTTGTTTTTTAATAAGAAAGCCACAAAAGGGAGCACATTTTTGTCTTTCTAGTTTAATTTGGGAAGGAAGGTCTTGAAAGAAGTAGATTTTGTTCCCATTCCATGTGATATATTTCTTGGTCTTAGCCGCAGCTAAAATTTTATGAACATGTTGGTAGTTTAGTACTTTAACATATACCATCCTTGGTTTATCTGAATCTAGAGGTGGTCTAAAAACTCTATGTGCTCTCTCAATTGTTATATGAGATGTGTTCACAGCATTTTGTAGGAATGAGGCAAAAATTCTGGTAATGGTTTCTGGAAGTTTATTATGTTCAATTTTTTCTGATTTTCCTCTAATAATGATGTTTTTACGTTGAGATCTAGCTTCTAGGTCCAGGATTTTTTGTTGTATTTCTTGGATAAGTTTTGTGTTGACATTGACATCCTTTTGGGCTTGTTCAATTCTAGTTTCATTAACAAGGACCTTTGCCTCAGTTTTTTTCAATTCTGGTAAGGATTTGGTTGATGGAGTCACCAAAAGTTTTTAGTTATTCAGAAATACTCTGTATGGCCATTTGTATGGGATGAAGTGCTGATTTTAGGTCTTCCAGGTTTGTAGAGTCTGACTTGTTTTTAGTAGTAGATCTGGTACTTTCCTGCTGTTTCCCTGTTCTTAATCTCTTAGTCTGGCTGTCTTTCTCCAGCGAGGAAATTGTAGAGAATTTAGCCTTGTTAATTTGAGTATCCATATGATCAAGATCAGTTGACATATTTGGTTTTCTCTTGATATTTTAGGGAAGTGAAGGTCAAACTGCAGAAGCAAACCACATGGAAGGCACATGCACTGGAATCACAGAGAAATCCATGGTAATCTTCCTTGATTAAATTGATAAAATTATTTTTTCACGTAATAATCTGAAAAAAATGTATTATAATCTACTAGTCAGAAAAGATATGCTGGGAAAAGAAAGTACTCTCAACTCAAAATATTTGGTATTTTTGTAGCGTGTGGCAGAGCTATGAATTAACAGTGTCTATAGGATGGCAGCCATCTTGATCTCACACCTTATATAATGTTAAACTTGCCATTACTGTGATAAAGCCAGATGCCTATAGTCTCCCTACCTTATTTTTTGTGATTGTCCCTTCAAACCAGTAAAAGTAATGTTGTGAAGTAGCATTCTGTGTGTGTTGTGTTGACATAATTCACATGTACAAAATGCTTTTGACATAGTGTTGTGTTTGAATACAGAAATATGTGAAAGTCATATTTAATGTTTTATTTATATTAGTATTATGTGTGTAAGTGTTGTGTAAGTGTTACCTACATATCTTATTAACCTACCATTACCCTGCTTATGTCTTAATCTTTCTACTTTTTAACCCCTGCCTTCTCCCACTTGGAAACATTTGATTGTATGACAGATTACTTAGCAAGAAAAACATAACAGTAACACACCACAAAGATGATAAAACATGACCCTGAAAAATAAAACATTCTTTGTCTGTCTCTGTCCCTGTCTTTATCTCTATCTGTCTGTTCCTCCTTCTGTATCATCACATTTTACTGTTGCATATTTATTATGCTTTTGGGATGTAATGTACATGTTATGGGATTTTACAACTGTCATGGGTGTATTGAAGAGTAATACATACATTCTCCTTTGCCTCAATCTGTTGTCAGATTTGAACTTTGGGATGTAGGAGTTCCCGTAATGCTCAGGTCTGTAGATTTTTTCAACACTGTCAAGGTTTGAATCCAGATGTATGTCAATGTGTCACTGAATGTTTTGTATGACTCCTTTGTTTGCAAGTGTTGACTACACATTTTATTAAAATATAATTATCCTGCTGTTGTATCAATGTGTTTGCTCCTTATTGGGAACATTGTCTTGTACAGATCTTGCCTGGATAGTTATGATGATAAACTGAAGAGTAACACAATACAAATGTGTACAGAAATGGACCATAAGCAAATCTCTTCCTACATTTCAGTCCCTTTCTCCCAGTTTCTCTTCCTCATTTAGTGTCCTCAGCTTTTGTGCAGAGCTTGGCATCACATATCAATGGTGAGTGATAGTAAATGCCATTTCACATCTTATGTCAAAAGCTGAAGATTTTAATTTTGACCACACTGTCATGGTTAACATCAGGCAAATGTGCTTACACATGCTGCACTATACATATACAGATGGATAGTACTGTTGTGAGACAGTTAATGTAGCATATGTATTAGGCTGATAAATGTCATCTGCATCTTATGGGATGTTACACCAGTCCTTACTATGATGAAGGATGATGCCTAGATTTTCCTATGCTTCAATATGTTCTCAGTGTCCCTTCAACTATGTCAGTTAAACTTAAGAATTTATGAGTACCTATGTGTTAAGATGAGATAATCTTCCTGTATGGGCTTTTATTTTATACTGTCTAGTGTTCAAATCCAGACATGTGTCATACATTTATTTAATGATTTCACATATTAAAAGTATTTGTATAAGTATGTGATGTATATGTTGACAAACAACAATATCCACCTTATGTCCTCATAATGTTTTCACTGTCCTACACCATCTTCATCCGTATTGGAAACACTTAATTGTATACAGCGCTATATCTGAAGTGTACAGAGTTTCAAAGAATGTACACACATCTGCATCTTACTATTTGTTGTCATTATCCCTACCCTTGAAAATTTCATGAGAATCATTGGCAATTGGAAGCATTAGGAAATGCCATAGATTTGATTGTATAAATTTATAAAGGCCAGAAAATGTAGGATAACACAACACAAAGATGTGCAGGAATGAACCATAAACCAATCTCTTTATATGCCTGTATGTGCATCCTTTTCTCTGAATATTCCCCTCTTCCCATCCTTTCTATCTCAACAAATCACCTCCTTGCTTCATTACTGTTTCCATAAGCCATGTTTCCATCAATGATAACATGTCTAATCCCTCATGTGTTTCATAATCATCCACAACATGCTCATATCTTCTCAGAAATAACTGCAATGCATGCCATATATTCAATCTTTTTTAGTGTCTAAAACATACCACAATAGTCACATGTGGCCCATATTGCTGATATACACCCAAGTTGATAGGATTGATGAGGCTGCATTTACATCCATGTTCAGAGGTAAAATAATTACGACACATACCTGTCTGTTAGAGATGTATTGACTGGAGAACTCAATCATGTCATATAAACACATACAACTACATAACAACAATTGCAACATGCCACAAATACATGGAAAGTCACCATATTTGAGACTGTGTCACTATACACCTGTATCATACATATAATGAGTGAAGGGCTGCAAGTGTTATGACAAATATATAAATCATGACAAATGAAACATGACCATAACACATATCTGTTCTGTGCTCCATCAGATTCTGACATGGTTGTATATCTGCAATGCTTATTTGCACAAAGATTGATGTGGAGCACCACAGAGTACTGCTAATTTCTGTTCTTAGTCCAATACTTCAAGATATGCTTACACATGCACTAATACATTGCCATCAGCTATGTAAATGAGATGGCCAGACTTCAGGAAGAGAATTAAAAAAAATGACAACAAAGAATCATTTGAGTAGATTGTACAACCTCTCTATGTGTTAATGGAATGTTGTAACCAAGGTAACTGAATTTCAGAGCGATGTTGGTACAATTAATTCAGTCCATTAAGACATGTCTACACTCCAACGCCTGTATTTGCATCTTTTGTACAATGGCATGCAACCTTTTCACACATAACCCATCACTGTTATTCAGTGGTGCACTGCCATATTTTGGAAATGTATGCATTGTCGGTAGCATTGTTGCCTGACAGCAAAAGGTTCTCCTGTTCTATTCTTGGCTGGAGTGCCTTCTGTGTGGAGTCTGCATGTCCTCCCCGTGGTCGAGTGGCCTCCGAAAGACATGTCCGAAAGGGCGTGCCTTCGCTGAAGGTTGGGCGCAGGGCTGGCAACCCAGCACCATAATAATCTACTGCCAATCATTAGCAGACCGGAGTTCCGCTGCGGTGACCCCTAACCGGGAAAAGCCAAAAAGACAAACAACAACATGTATTGTCAATGCGCATCGTCCAATACATCCGACAGTGATATTAGAAATGTTTTCTGTTTGCATACAATCATCCTGAGATGAACTGTCATGAATGCTTGCTTGACAATCCACTGTTTTACAGTTGTGATTGTTATTGAAATACCATACTGTAAACAGGTGCATGTCACTCACAGTAATGGAATGCACATGAATGACAGTATAGATAGGTTATCAGAGCAGTATGTAATTACATAAGCACATAGATCTTACATTAGCCTTCCCAAACACATGCCTTTTCTACAAAACCTATGATACACACTAGCTGTTCTTTAAAACACTGATGTGTTAATACTTACATATGTTTATCTTCACACCTTTAAAGTCAGACTTCTACTGTTGTGTTTGCAGTTCATAATGTGTTCTCTAGATGATGTAAATAGGTAGTAGGTGGCTGAAATCTGACAGTGGTGAAATTGTGTGTGTGTGTGTGTGTGTGTGTGTGTGTGTGTGTGTGTGTGTGTGTGTGTGTGTGTGTGTGTGTGTGTGTGTGTATGTGTGTGTGTGTGTGTGTGTGTGTTGGGGAGGGTTCTAGTGTCAGGTAAGTAAACTTTCAACAACAGTTATGCTGTGTCCACTTCCAATCAGAAGAAAACAAACTTTTGGAGACAGTTTCCTCTGTCTTTATCCCACTTTTAGCACAAAAATCTTCCCCTGCAATACATTAAGAAGGTCATCCTGTCAAAAGTACACTCTTTCCTGTTAAAAGTCAGAGTTCCCCTGTGTTAGGTTGGTGGTTTGAATCTGATAGTGGTCAACTTGTGTATGTGTGTGTGTGATTCTAGTGTCAGGTATATAATGCTTCAACAGCAGATGTGGTGTGTCCACTTTCAGTCAGTTGAAAACTTTTAAGTTTTGACACAGTTGTCTTTCTATTGTATTCCACTTTTAAAACAAAAATCTTCTCTGCAACACACCGATAAGGTCATACTATCAAAAGTTCCTCTTCCCTTAAAAGTCAGACTTCTCCTACAGGGTTGTTGGAATTCAAACTGCATTCTCTAGATCATTTAACTCAATAGGTAGGATGTTTGAATCCGACAATGCTGAACTTGCTTGTTTGTGTGTGTCTGATGTGTGAGTTATATAGAACTTCACTGGCACTAAGTGCTGTATCTACTCAACTTTTACACTGGGAGAGTACGCCTCCCCTTACCTACTGCCACCTTTACGATAAACATCTTCTGTGCTACACACTGATGAGATCAGCCTTTCAAAAGTAAACTCTCACACTCTAAAAGTCAGACTTCTCATGTAGTAATTAATACAGCATTCTCTAAAATGTGTAACTAGATAGGTAAGTGGTTCAAATCACACAGTGGTGAACCTGTCTGCGTGGCTCAACTGTCAGAAACATATAACTTCATCAACAGATGTGCTGTGGCTACTTCCATTCAGGAAAAGCATTTTAACAGGTAGAGGACTCCTCCTTCCCACTTTTAACACCAATATGTTCTCTGCACCACACTCATGAGGTATTCTTGTCAAAAGTGCACTCTCACTCTATAAATGTCAGACTTCTCCTGTAGTACTTGCAATTAATAGAATGCTCTCTAGATTGTGTAACTAGAGAGGTAGGTAGATCAAATCCAAAACTGTTTAAATAGTGTGACTGTCTGTACTGTCATGTACAACTGACTACCTCAAAACACACATTATGCACACTTCCACTGAAGAGACATATTTTCAGTAGTCAAGGGCTATCCTATATATTTTTAGCATCCTCATGCAAAACGCAGTTATGGAAATATACTGACTGTTTATTAAAACTGCACTGTGTCATAGGTGCAATATGGCTTATCCTGTGGCACTGGCTGTTGATACTATGCTCTGTAGACTGTGTAAATAGATAGGTAAGTGGTTTGAATCCAGCAGTGAATGACCTCTGTGAGTGTCTGTTTCTCTCTCTCTCATGCTGTGTAGAAAAGGCTTCAAATACAAATAGAATGTGTAGACGTACACTGTTATCATTCCCTTCTACTACTTTCTTTCCTATTTAGCAAAAATGTCATCCTACTAAACAATGGTGATGTCATCCATTCAAATATGTACTGTCACAGTTGCATAACACCATCTCAAGTGGAACTTGGGATTCAGGCAAGCTTCCCTAGTTTGTAGTTAGTTCAAATCCAGCCATTACTACTTAGACTCAGTTGTGTCAGTATGATTATGAATGTACTTGTAGGTAACAATGTTGTCACACATGTATCTGCTATCTACATATAATCTACATATATAGCTTGGGAATTCCTCTTCCAAGAACTTCTGCTCGTTTTTCACAGAGAAATGTTTTATGTAAGACTGATGATGACATTTACTGCAATTTTCCTTTTATAAGAGTAGTAGTAATCCTTTTCCTCTGCTACGATGAAATGAAATGATGTTGCGCATGTCTTTGCCTCAGTAAACCATGTGTTTGAATCCGTGATTGTCTACATATTGTGCTTTCTTGATTTTCTACCATCACAGTGATGACTGCGTTACAAATCACATGTGTTTGGGTCTACCGAGCATCAGACAATATTCTGTGACAGAGACATATTGCACTACTCTTTTAAACAAATTACATGCACACATATTCCTTGCGGTAATAACATGATGTAATGCCTTCAAATACACAAATATCTTACAACTCTAGCAAGACTTTTACTATGGTGTGTTCAGTTTTCACAATATTATGTAGCTTATGTGGTCGCAAAGGTAGGCATACAAAACCCACAGTGAGTGGCTAAAATCACTGTGTCTCAGTATACATCTATGCATAAATGACATCCACTACAGTTGTAATGTGCACAGTTATAGTGGAAGAGGCCTCCCACATAACTTTTACATCAAAAAACTGGTTTGCAACGCAATGATATGATTTAATGATTTCACAAAGGTGGAATCTCACAGTTGTATTAAGACTTTGACTGTTGTTTATGCAATTCATGCACATTTTGTTAACCATTGGACTTATATAGGCAAATGTTCAATTCCAGTGAAGGACAACATTATGTGAATGTACTAACTTTGCACAACCACCACTGCATCAAGTTATTATTATTATGCATGTTTATGCTGGACAAACAACTTTCAATGCATTGTGGAATTTAATGGGATTCTTATGGTGTGACTGCTCCTTTGGCATGTACAGTGAGTATAATGACTTCTATAGCATATCTGCACAGAGTGCAGCTCAGTTCTGGGACTGTGTGTGCATACAAAACTATGTAGATGGAAAAAGGTTACTTGGCCAAACAACAATGATATTGGACTGCTCACATTTGTGTGAACATTAATATAGGTACCTCCTATTCATCTGTCTTATAAATTTCAGTTGTAGAAATTAACATCAAAACTCTTTTCTTACTTCACACTTTAATTTTATTTATTTGTGACCTACTCCATTACTATCTCTTGTGGCAGATGCAGTCAATACACAGCTCTGTAGAGTGTGTAGTATGATTGTCATGGGTTTGACTCTTGTAACAGCTGTCTGTCAGATAACTATGTCAGACAGGAGTGGTTTAGGCAAAGAAAGCAGTTATGGCACAGTCAGAGGACCACATTTTTAAGGCCGCATGCTCTGAGTTAGGGAATCCCTACCCATTACAATAGGAGACGGATGTAATCCCTTCAAGAGTTTTCTTCATGACACATCTGGTACGCTTATTTCTGTGGGATCAATGACAGATACTCAGTCTGGCAAGATACAAATGTTGAGTATGTTAGTGATTGCTGTAGGCCATTACTTATTCTCAAAATAATCCTGCTCTCTATTGCATGTATTCATCCAAACATTTACATTTTGCTGTAATTCTTTTGTTCATAGGACATAAGGGCTTACATTAACATTTCTTTCTGTATGGCATGCTGCAAGGCCATCAGAAAGTGTGAGTGGGTCTGTGTTATGAGACTTTCTTGTGTGTTTGTGTTGCTAACTTGCTGTTGTACTGTTTGTTGTAATTCCTTGTGGGCATGCCCAGTATAATGATGTAGTAGATGCTTGCAGTTTAGCAAAGAGACCTTTAAGCAATGAATGTCATGAGATATCTGTTGTCATTCTCTGCCAAGAATTGATTGAGTTAACCTCTGGGATGCTAGCTCTGCCAATGTCCGCATAATGCAGTTAGTGACCTACAGGTGGTGGATAACAACATTTCTCATGGAACAGTGTGCATTAGCTGTATGTGCAAATACATCTACTATGGGTGAATTACTAGTATACATTGATGTTTCACCTCAGTGTGTTAAATATTAATGTAGTGTCATAAAGTTATTACTATTTCTTCTCACAAGTTGCATTCAGGGCTAAATATACATTGCAATAAACTGCGTTCTCATTTGTACTTTAATGCACTTAATCAGGTGAGCATGTCAGGTGTGGCAGATAACACCGGGTACAACACATGTCATATCACTGATTGCAATAACAGAAATGCATTAGAGCCACAAATAATTGTAGCCTGACATTTGCTAGTTTTGCCCATTAACTGATATATCACTGGTGTGATGCTGGCATGCACTTTTGTTTTACTCATGGCTTGTGTGGGCTACCTATCCATTTGTTATATACACAAAACAAAGGCCTATATAAATCTATATACATCACAACATTCAGAAGCACAACCCTTTTGTCAGTGGACTACACTTGACTTATACCTTGAATTATGTACATGCTTGCATATGCCACCTTTGCATGATTTATCTTGCATGTACGTATGTGACAGCTGCTATAGTTACAGAAATGGTAATATGTATATCAGATCAATATTCTGTTAACATCCTGGTCAATGTAACACATCTGTGTTATGCATCAGGTCCTTTTCTATGCGCTACATACACACACAATGCATATACAATCACTAACTTTCTAACATTCACAACATGCCAGCTGCTTACAAATGCTTTTTTTCATCACTTTTAATAACATTATTGTTATGACAGCACAGGTAACTGTGATTCTTCTCAATATGTCCACATTCTCAGAAGTGTACATTGCCCGAAAGCCATCACTATTGTTTCCCTCATACATATATGGCAATGGCGGCCTTACAATTCTTTAACCTATATGTGTGTTCTATCATCAATCATGTGGATGTAATTTATTTAACTTTTGATCTCTCACACTATACGTTCCAATGGCAGAGTACTTCAATACACCTGCCACACATGTTTAGTAGGCATTCTCAGGACAATCATGCGAGTAACACAAATATCACTGAGACTGCCAATGAACATGTACAGTGGCAACTGTACATTTATGTATTGTAAATGTTATTATATTATGGTTTAGCATTTACAGTAATATAACAGACATGCTAAAAGCTAAAATTCCCAATTTCTGTGGTAGCAAGTGACAACAAATGGAAAACATATGTCCATTTCTGATGTATATGACACAACAGCTGTACTGTTTATTTATTCATGTTTATGCATGATGAAGTGGAGAATTATTGTTGGTTAACACAACTTCCTGTATACACACCTGATATGCAGTAACTGCAGTATATGTAAATATCCCCTAATGTATCTACTGTCCTTGCCAACTGTTATTTTAGCTCAGCATTTTATTAACATTCGTATTACATTTATCCCTTCTGTTACACTGTTGCTTTGTGCCCCCCTCACATCCTTTGCTAGCATGTCCATTTTTATTTATGTACATGGGTCAATAAAGTTAACATGATTAATTTTTATTAAATCAATATAAAATAGTTCATGTTAAAAAGTACATTTGTGAAATATTCATATTTTAATTATGTGTTTCCCATTTAGTTGTAATCTCATTATATGGGTACAGTTTCCACATTTATCTTCCTCTGCTTCTTATTTCTGTCTAATCTCATTATATTTATTTATTTTATTTATTTAGCATTTGTTGACTAGGAAATTCCAAGTAGGACAGAGCCTATTTTCTGGGGAGGCCCAGAGAAATGTTCCAGAGGCATGTCTTTGGAATATGGGAAGAAACCGGAGCACCCAGAGGAAACCAACACAGATGCAGGGAGAACATGCAGACTCCGCACAGAAGGCACCCCAGCTGAGAATCAAGCCAGAGAACCTATTGCTGTGAGGTGACAACATTAACCACTGCACAGTTTCAACGTGTAATTTCCCTTGCACCTCAATTGTTTCAGTAAACATACCCTTGCTTTGTATCAGCTGTCTGAGTTCCCTCACTCACTAGGTTTACCTGTAAGCAGCACCTTTTGTTTACATTGTGTGCTTGAGTGTTTGAGCACCTTTTTGTATACACTAATACTTGTGCTAGCCATGAAAAGGTGCTAGTAAATGTGTAGGCTAACAGTAGCATTCATACTCAGTGAGCGCTGCTTCTCAATACACTAACATGAACTGTGTAGGCTTAGAGCGAAGTGTACACATTTGTTAATGAATCCCAGGGTAGATTTGCATAACAAGGCATCCATTTTTTTATTGATTATAAATTACCTTCAAGTTAAAAAGAAACAAAAAAGCCAACAGCATACTAATCTCAGAAAATAAAACAGATTAAAAAGAATTACTACAAATTGCAATACTGATTTATTCGGTATGTGATATTTCCTGATTACATTTCAAAACTCATTTCGTAAAACAGTCATGTTATACATGGACATTAAACTTTACTGATCAAACACTTCATACTTTTTCTTACTTTAAAATTTACTTTGCCTGTGGGATTGGCTGAGAAAGCATGAAGACTATGAATAATTTATAATTAATAAAGTTAAACAAAAGCAGTCAATAGGCAAATTAAATTTTCACATAAAATCAGTGGTTACACCAGCTTGGCAAATTTGCTTTTTACAGAAAAACATGAGAGATTAAACGTTGTTGTTATCCTGATGGAGACAGTGAAATCAGTATGGCCATGTGGTCTTATTGATGAAGTCCTGATTATAATGTCTCAGTTTGTTTATGTAGAATAAGACTTTGTGTAGATATTCTGGCTTATATTAAGATTCAAAACATGTCTTTTGCTAAAAGAAGGACCATTTAATATTAATATTGAAGAGTGCTCACCACTACGCATCTACAGCAGAAAGTAGCACAATACTACAACTTACATTCCACAAAAGGAAATTTTAAAACTTCATCCCCGGGATTCATGAAGCTTGTGCCAGGTGCAGGAAAAGCGTTGGCGTTCTAACATCAAAGATGGCCGCCGAGCGATTCAGGTATGAGCTGTTCCCACGTGCACTACCTGCGCATGCTACGCCCGCACAACTCCTGAGCCTTGTATGCTAATTACCCAATGTGCAGCAGTGTAGCATGCAAATGAAGGTATGTAGCAATTCGGGAAGTGGTGCAGGCATAGTGTAACCATGCAGAAATGTAAACTGTAGAAAATGGTTTACATTTTTGCAAACATAAAATCAGAGCCATGACAGCCGACCAAACACATGTATTATATTGTTAATATATGCCAATGGCTAAATATATAGCCATTGGCATAAAAAATGTACAAAATATAAAATGAACATTTAATATATATAGCTGCACTATCGCGACGTGGAAGCGCAGGGCAGCGGTGCGCAAAGGGGATCTCTAGGAATATATAAAAATATAGAATAAAACCGCAATGAAACACATATCACAATTTCCCCATAATAGTCAATGGCAGGCATGCTACACCATAATCATGGCGCAAGGGTTGCTAAGGGGCAGTGACAGTGTTATGCGCAATAGCTAGGAATTAGTAGGAAATGCCATGCAAATGAGAGGAGTAATAGTGAATCACAGATTCCCCGCTGGTGTAAGGATGCACCTCACAGTGTAGCATTATAACACCGAGGTGAGCCCTTGAGATAAAGATGACATCAAGAAAGGGGTGTGTCACCATTGCTGTAACCATATTGGGGCATTGCTAAACCGGTCTGCCCCTAGCTAGGCAAAGCTGCAGGATAGGGGTGTGTCAAATTGCCCATACCTATGCTTAGCTGAGAGTACACAAGGTAACCAAGTATGCATGTGAACGGAGATGAAAATGCGTGTAAACCCAGAAAACGGGTATGCGCAGCGTGCACTGCAGTTAAAACAGGAAGGATATAGGAAAGAAATAAGGAAATGATGCAGCAGTGAAACTGGAGTACAAATGACTAATTAACACCTAGGAGCCTACAGTGGGCCCTTGACAACAGCTAACAAGGCTGCAAGCAGCTACCTGCAGAACAGGGAAGGGGAGGGGCTGTACTGCAAAGAAAACAGCAAAGTGTCAAAGCAGAACAAAGACGATATGCAGTATATCAGCTACAAGGCACATTTCGCCATGACTGGGTAGGGAAAGTACAAAACAACAAGTAAATCCAAAAAACGGAATGGAGTCCACTGGCAAGTATATACCAATGCAGAATGGTAAAAACAGTCCTTTATTAGAATAAAAACAATTATCAGTATTCACCAACGTAAAATAATAAACGCTTTTGTCTCCAATTATACAATTCAGGAGACTTTATCAAACCGCACAAAAGTACAAAACAAGAAAGACGGCAGGTGGATGCATGCCTGATAATGGGAGGGGATCCAGGTCTAAAGTGAATTAAAGGACAACAGACTAATCAAGGCAGGCAAGTAAATTTCCACAGTAAAGGCCCCACACTTGCAGTACTCATTGCAAAACCCATAATTAAGACACACAGCAGCTGGAATAGTTCATACACACCCACTTACATCAGCAGCATCCATAGCACAAAACTATAAAGTGTGAAAGCACCTCGCACATATTTGTGTATTCCCATACACTCTGCACCAGTGGTGTATACAGACAGGGAACTTTTACTATATACATGTTAGGGGCTGCCATAGCTTTGATCCACCAGCATATGTTGGAGACTGAAAGTGGTGTGGATGATGATGCACAAAACCACCACAGGCATCAGAGGAGGAGGAGAGTGTTCAGACTGAGGGTAACCTACCAGGGTCTACATGATCTGGGGATAGTAGAGCATTACAGGGTGGACAGGGACACCCTACAGCAACTTGTGGAGCTGTGCCGGCCAAGCCTCAGAGCCAGAACAAACAGAGGGGAACCCATCCCAGTGGATACAAAGGTATGTGTAAGCCTGAGAATACTAGCTACAGGTACCTTTCAAAGACCAACTGGGGATATCATGGGGATCTCACAGGCATCAGCATCTAGGGTACTACACCAGTTCCTGGGTGCCATGTTACCACATGCCAATGAGCACATATACTTCCCCCAAACGTAGGAGGAGTTGGCCAGCAATATGCATCTTTTCCACCGTGTGGCAGAATACCTGGAGGTACTGGGTGCAATAGACTGCATGCACATACACATCAAGTCACCACCCAGTGAGCAGGGTAGGCACTACATAAACCACAAGGGATACCCCTCCATCAACTGCCTGGTCATGTGCAATCATGGATGTGTGTGCTGGCAGCCCTGGAAGTTATCATGACTCCCACATCTGGCATGCCTCACAGCTGTATCAGTTATTTGCCAGGGGGGACATCCAAAATGGACACCTGGTGGGGGATGCTTGCTATGCACTGGAACCGTGGATGATGACTCCCATCAGAAATGCACACACACCCATGCAGGAATGCCATAATGAGGCACACGCACAAACCAGAATCATCATAGAGTGTGTGTTTGGGATGCTGAAATCATGGTTCCGTTGCTTGGACATATCTGGTGGAGCCTTGCAGTACTCTCCAGGCACATGTGCTCACATCTTCATAGTGTGTTCCATGTTACACAATATGATCCTGTGGAAACAGCTGCAGCAGGGAAAGAATGGTGAAGGCCCTCACAGTCCACCACCATTGCCAAAGGCCCCACAGGCACAGAGGTACTCAGACCACCAACACCCTGTGCCAGTCCCAGTAGGCAGACGGAGGCATGCCCAGTATGCCCATGCCTTGGCAAAGAGGGAATGCATAGCACACACACTGACAGTGTAGGCATCTAGGGACTGACACCTGCCCACATAGTAAAAATGGATGGCACACACACACACAAGACTACCTGTAAATTGTCATGTATAGGCAGTCTACCGTGTGAATCCAACATAGGCAGCCCTCAACTATTGCACACGCAACAGCCATTGGCACAAGGTAAGTCAACACCTGAACAGTAAATTAAGCTGTCAGCATATGCAGATACTGTATGTATAGATTCATAGGTAGGTACTTGGCCAACTGCCAGATGCCATTCATAAGGCCAGCCAAAATGTGTTAGCTTTTGCCACCCCATTGGTTCATTAACTGGCTCCGTATAATGTAGTTAGGGATGTTGTTCCAAAGTATGGGGAATGTCTGTGACAGGAAGCTGTCCCTCCAGCATCTTCCAGTTATTGTTGTGGCAAAGTCATCTCACTACAGTTTGTGGCTCACTGTGACATGGATTCCCATAGGTGGAGCATATCCATCAAGCCTGAGTTCGACATGGCTGTGTTGGCCAGCAGAGATCATCTCTGGGTAAATGAGATGCCACTGAGTAAAGCAGGAGTTTATTCAGTCTGGCTGCATAGGCCATATGTTGGAGGTGAGTATTCCCCTTGGTGAGGTACATTCGTGGACCCCCCCCCAGCTGTTTTACGTGTCCTCTGAGGTACATCCCACATGGGTTATTATACCTTATGATGGGACTGATGAGTGATGAGTAAAGGGGCACTATAACCCCAGTATGTATAGATGGGAATCCTTTAGTAATCAGATGGCCTACATAAAAGGATGTCCTAATGACTGTGGAGATATGATTGTCAAAGGAGAGATCACTATCTGCCTTAGTTCTCAGATACCCCATTACCTCGTATGTATTAAAGTGGCTGCTGCTCATGTGTTAATATATGGGAGCCAATTCCACAATGGAATGACCATGCAGTTAGTGGCACTTGGCTGGAGGCTGTGTTGTTGGCACCCTGTGACGTTCTCTGTGAGGCCCCTTGAGTGATGTCCATGTCAGCTGGACTATCAATCATGGCTCCCAGTTTGCAGTCATTGCCAAACATAGTCTGCCATAGTCCACCTGTGTTTGCCTGTACATCTGAGACATATATGCCAAACAGTAGGGCTCCCAGGACTGAGTCCTGTGGGACACCAGTTGTGACTGTTCAAGAGTTGGACCTGGAGACTGCTAGTCGTACCATGTGGGTTCTGTGTGTAAGCCCATTGGCAACCCAACCTGTGATGTATGGGTGAATGTACAGGCTGATGTGTTTATCAAAAATACCTGAGTGGGGCATGGTGTCAAAAGCCTTGGTGAGGTCCAGGTAGTATGTGTGAACCACCTCCTCCTTCATCTAACATCTTGGTGACTGTATGTAAGACGTCAAACAGGTTCAGTAGGCATGAACTGCACTCAACCAAGCTGAACTGGGTTGGGTCATGTGTTCGGAGGTTACCAATGTCATTATTAATGAGTGCCATAAGGATGTGAACCATACCATTGCAGACCAGGCTAGTTAGGCTTATGGGGTGGTAGTTACCATGGTCAATTGTGATTCCACCTTGATGGAGTGGAATAACTGTTGCCACGTGCCATTGTATGGGCATGTAGCCTGTGGAGAGGCTGAGGTAGGAATGCTTAATTAGGTGGGGGGCAGGTTGTCTTGTACAGCTTGCAAGATGCAGTCTGGGTCAACATCTGCCTCCGTTGATGCTGTGTTCTGCTGTTAGACAGGGCCATTTCCACCTGTGTGTCTTTAATGGTTGGGATACTGTACCTTTCGGGTAGTGTTGTGGGCTCTTTTAGGGGTGAAGTATGCACCAAATGTATCTGCAAGGATGTTGGTGATATCAGTAGGGTCAGCATATTTTGCACTATATTTCACTGGCACAGTGCAAATCTATGTGTCACCACATAGATCCTTGGCATAGCCAAAGAAGGCTCTGTGGTTATCTTTTGAATCCTTGCGTATACTCCTGCTGATGTTAGCCATGGATGATGTCATGAGGGGCCTACATATCATACTAATAGTGGTCATGGATGTCTGCCCTTCATGGGATTTGCTGTGTGTCTGGAACACTGTCCTACTTCTGTAGTATAGCCTGTTTATTGCAGAGGTCCACCAGACTGGTGTACTTGTCTAGGAGGAATGAGTCTTGGCTTACCAGTGATGGCACGATCTATACATCCATGTAGGTGCTTATAGACTGCATTTGTAAATCTGTCTGTATCTTGAGCAGTGCTTCCCCTTAGTGGGGGGGCAGCTGTGAAACGCCCCACCCCTGTCACTAGTAGTGTAAATTTAGCTGTAGGAAAGGTATACACTGTGGTATCCATGGGTGGGGGAGATGGTAGGGTGTGGAAACAGTGAATAGTTCATGGTTAGAGCTAACCAGTGACCGGTTATCCTCTGCTGTGGTGCACCTGTTGTCCATGTTGGTGATGACCGCATCTAGAAGTTTCCACCCCACATTAGGGAGGTTACCACCTGATACAGGGCATATGAAGTGATACATTCCAGGAAGCGCTGGGCCTGGAAGTGAGCACCGGAGTACATTTCCCAGTTAATGGTATAGTAGTTGACATCAGCCAATGCCAGGGTGTGTGTTAGGACTGTCATGTTCTCCACTGTCTGCAGGTAGGTGGAGTGGAGGTCCTGGGTCATGGAGGGTGAGCCATAGCAGGCCACATTCCACATTGCAGTTGAGGCTGATGTTAGCTGCACATGGATAATCACAGAGGTATCATGCTGCCCCACTAACCTGGAGGTGTAGGTATCCCTGATGAATATGGATACAGCCCCTCCATGTCTGTCAGTCCATGTTCTGTGGCTGAAATGTGTGGTATGGGTTGTAGTCTGGTAGTGCTGGTGTGCTCTCAGGAGCCTTAAGACAGATTTCAGTTAATGCACAGATGTTGATGTCCATCCTGAGGAGTGCTGTGAGTGCATGCATGTTGTGATCACAACCCCTGGTGTTGAGTAGCATAATCCTCATTGAATCTGCTATTGTGCTGTTACGGACCTGGAATTCACCTTCAAGACTCTCCTAAATAAGGCACCATGGGGGCACCAATAGTCTTGGTATTCCAAAGCCTAAGGCTGACACATAGGCCAGTATGGTATCATTGCGTGCATGTTCCCCATCTGTGCTTGCTTTTCATCTACCCTGTAGGTAACCTACTGGTAAGCAATAGAAAGCCTTAAACTTATACAAGTCTTCTAGCTTCCAAGATAGGCTTTTGGAGTGACTAAGTATCAGTGTTCTGTATGTTCTTGCTGTACTCAGCTGTTTCCTGATTACATGGTGAGTACTCACTGTATATTGTGATCTGAAGGTCTGTTTATTCACATATTATGGCTGTGATGGCCTGCACATTAGAGGTTCACAGATAGCTTACTACCTATCTGCCTAAGCGCAATTAGAAGCATAGTTGCAGTGTGTTGGCCTTACTGCCACCATTGATGAAGTAACCGAGCCTCTGTCAAGCATAGCCAATGAAGCAATTCCAGGCAGAGTTGCCGGAAGCTGTTGAAGACTGGGGTTGTGGAGGGTGATAGGGGCACTTAGTGATCTAAGGAGGGCATGTTAATGTGGCAATTCAACATCATTAAATTCCCCCAACAGGTCTTGCAGCTATCAAACTGGACAGGCTCCCCCACCCCCTGGCTGTATGGTTCTGGGACACATGATCCCAGGGGTGTATTGTCTGTTACCCATTCACACAACAAGGTTTCCCTTGAAGTGTGTCAGTGAGGGGCTATGCCTAATGTAGTTAGGACTGTAATGTATTGTCTTACAGTACATTTGTTATATGTTGTTATTTCAAGAGTATGTGAAGCTCAGTGAGTTTGGGGGCCTCCGCTCTTTGCTTAGCCTAGCTTACACATAGAAATCATCTAAATAGGAAACAGGTGGAAGCAAAGTTAATGTCAACAGTGTAATAGTTACAGCATCCTCATAGTATCTGTGCATTCCAGGTTACAATCCCGATAAAGACAAGGATGATTGTCATGTGCAAAAGTATACCTTAACCACAGCTTGCATATACAGGTAGTAATCATCTGTATAATAAACATTTGAAACACCCATGTAAACCCATGTGTGCTGGAGAGTACAGTCAACAGAGGATGTAATGTTATGTCAGCACATAGTGAGATGTTACGTCACTGACATGTATATATCTGGAGTAGTTAGCGGATGTGGCCATGTTTGCTTACACAGGTTATATGTTACAAAGTTTGTTTAACTGTGTTTAACCGCTGCTATAATGTCACACAAAAACTTTTAAACATGCTTACAACTGCTTAAATGAGCCTTATTCTGCAGTAAAAGACATTTGTAAAGCATTGCAAGTGTCGAACCCTGGACCATGCACACTATAGTCATGGGACTTACCACTTAGCCATCCGAGGTGTACACATGTTTCATGGTCTTGAGACTACACCTTATAAAATATGCATTTCACTGTAATGATCACAAATGGGACAGTCACTTTGTGTACATATGTACAGTACATTGTAATGTACTGTAGTTTGTGAACCAACACATTCCAGTCTACAGATGTATTACTGTTACAAGCTAATACGATATATATATATATATATATATATATATATATATATATATATATATATATATATATATATATATATATATATATATATATATATATATATATATATATATATATATATATATATATATATATAGTATACAGTTACATCAATAGCCATATATATAATATATATATATAAACATTTATGAACACACTTTGTGACACAGAAGCACTCCAAAGGAATTGGAGTGTACACAAAACACATGCAGCTCTGGTATTATAACAATTAATATTAACCTAATTCACCATAGAATGGGTGGTTGTTGTGTATGTGAAGATTGGGTTGGGGGAGGAATGATGGGTAATGCAATCATGCATCAAGGAGGGCCTGGGTCGGATGTCCAGTAAGTGAACTGGAGAGGCATACATGGAGTATGGAGACAATATAAAAAGGACACAAAGCAAGAACCTTTCTCATTCATAATGCACCCTGTCATGTCACATTGCAACACTTAATTTCACAAACATATAAACATTAACATGTATCAGACATATGTCCACCAACTGACTGTCACATTTGTTTTCAGTAGTGAGGAATGTCTGTAGTACAATGTATATTCTAAACACCATAACATTTGTACATATCTCAGATGCCTTAGTGGTAAAGTCAGTGACTGTAGTGATTATGGTCCTGGGTTCAAGGCTGTTAGGTTATTTTGATGGCCAGAATAAAGGCTTTTGGATGTAGGTGGATTAAAGCACTCTTAAGCAGTTGTAAGCGGGTTTTCATGTGTTTGCATGATGGTAAGTGGCACTGAAACACGGTAAACGGAGAAGTGTTTCACATGTTTGACCTTTGCTTAACATCGCACAGACCATGGGCAAACCTGCTCACAACCACGTAAATGTGTGTTATTTACACTTTTCCTGCCAGTGCCTACTCTGAGAGGTAAAATAATAACACCTTCCAGCAGTAGAACCCGCAACCATGTACTCCATCCCCAGAGTAACCTAACACTAAGCTACCGGGGATGTACCTATCCCAGATGTGTATGCAGACAGGTTAAAACACAAAAGGGAGGAATGTGTTGAAATAGGGCAACCCGCCATGTACCCAATTAAAGGTGTATGCTAAATATATATTTATATATATATATATATATATATATATATATATATATATATATATATATATATATATATATATATATAGAGAGAGAGAGAGAGATACATAGAGACATGTCGATATATACAGGTCTACATATATATGTAGATATATAGATAGGTTAAAAGCATCTACACATCTATGGAGGTACAGATAAATGTATGCAATAATGTATATATCTATATACATATACACACACACACACACACACATATATATATATATATATATATATATATATATATATATATATATATACACATATATACACACACACACATATATATATATATATATATATATATATATATATATATATATATATACTTTAAAACACACAGCCATATATATATATATATATATACCAGATAACCACAACACACACACACACACACACACACCATTACACACACATATAACAATATATATACATATATATATATATATATATATATATATATATATATATATATATATATATATATATATATATATATATATATATATATATATATATATACATGTCTGTAGACAGCATTCGAAGTGGTCATATCTGAGTATAACATGGACCATAGCAATCACACATTCCGCCCCCCCAAACAATATGAACATAACATATGAAGAGTATATGCCAATACACTATTACAAATATGTTCTATGGACACAGTCACCAACACAACTGCAATGACTGCAAATATCCATGACAGAATTACACAGGCAGCTTTCAGCTTGCAAAACTTTATTACATTTCAATGTATTGCCAAAAGGATTCAAGGACTAACAGTACCTGCATGCTATACAGGAAGCATTTAATAGTGCCTTAATGAATCAGCCTGCAATTACCATAGTATTAGTCCACTAAGGGATAGGTGTTCATATAGGGAAAGAACACCCACACACATATAGACATTGTATAAAAGGGGTTCCTACACACCTGCATGTGCTATGTACACCCACCAACATCTACCCCACAACTGAAATAATTACATCAATACATACTGTCAATACATAACCAGTTATGCAACTACTGTTCAACATCTGCTGAAACCTTAACATACCTGGACACAGACACACTAACATGGCCCTATGTGAAATAGTTGCCATTATACAAATGAACAGCTGCTGATGTAATAGGGTTTGTATGAACTAATCCCGTTTCAGAGGGTTGAAAGGTTCGTACACCAGGAAGTTTTACCGAGTACTGATTATTAGCACAGTATGATACACAGTAACACCAAACTAAATATGTCTGGTAAGCACACTGTAAACTGCCTAACATTATATTCATAGCTATGCAGCCTTGAGCTGGTCAAATAACCTGGCCAGACTGAAACATATGCAGAAGTATTAGGTACAGACAAACCCTGCACAAGTAGCAGTGTTCAGAAATATAACAGCAGTACTCACATTTAGACCAAATCCTCTAGGCATTACACACAATATATTACTGTTCGTCTCCCTACAGTTGTTACAATAGATTCCAAACAAAACTTCCACGCTGTCTTCCTCACAAGTAAGGCAAAGGGACAATGCCCAAGTGGAGTAATCAATTATACTCCACTGTAGCCATGGTATTGGCTAAGGCAGTAGCAGTGCAGCTGATGTGCATGTAATTAGCTACTTAGGAACACCAATTGGTTATTGTGATAGCACATGTTACTGATCTGTAACTATAAAAGGTTGCCTTGTCACACATTCAAACCATCTGTATCTACCTGTAGAACAGTACAAAACACTGAAAGATGAACCGAAAACGAGTATTACACTAGGTAATAACACCTCTGATTACTAAGACGGTATGTATAACATGTAGTATGTCTGTGTATGTAGTATCTGTACTGTAAGAATTACAGTGTAATCAATGCATATAGTGGAAATAGCTATCTTGTAGTGATGTATTGTTGAGCAGTAGTAATGCTAGTAGTATTCTATGTGTGTACTGCTGTAGGTCACACGGCACACTCCGCATACACCACAAGGGATGATATGGGCTTGGAACCCACCAATTTGCTTCCAGCCACTGTCAGTGTCAGGAGTGCTCCAACAAGTATGTGCTATAACAGGGGATAGTATATGTCGATATATTCTAACAGTCAACATATGTATGGGTGTATAAGTAAGATGAACATGTTAAAGGTGGGCTTACCGTGCAAATATGGTGTGCATTGCGGGATATTGTGCCAATAACTGTGTAATGTACAGTATTCTAGGCAGATCTGTATTCTATTCTACATAGCAGTTCTGTTATGTTATGCAAACAGTAGTTATGTCTATTGGCAATTACAGTACTCACTGACAGGATACATAACATTAGTATTCATCTGACAGGTTAGCAGCATGATAGCAAAGATAATTGGAAGAGCCAGGTAACTATCCATGCACATAACACATGTAATATCCATTTCTCTATTATCGTTTGCAAGCAATAACAGCTGTGCATGTGTACATTTATTTATTTTTATTTATTTATTTGCAGTTTGTTTGCCAGGATAGTCCATTGGGCCATAAAGAGCCCGTTTTCAATGGAGTCCTGGGGAGAAAAGCTCCAGAATAGTACAGAAGATAGTAATAATAGTAATATACAGAATACAAAAATACATACATAATAATACAGAGAATCAAAGTAAATACAGACAGTAAAAATACATAACGAGTAACGAGTGGTGTGCCTCAGGGCTCTGTCCTGGGGCCCCTCCTGTTAGGCATATACTTCTCAGAAGTACAGGCAAGCACGGAAGGGCTGTGGCTGACTAAGTTTGCAGACGACTGCAAACTGGGTGCTATAATAGAGTCTCCGGCTGACATGGAGATCCTCCAGAAGGGCCTAAATGAGACTGATGCATGGTGTCAAAGCCATGGTCTCAAGCTAAATGCAAAAAAATGCGTAGTAATCCCCTTTGGAAAAAACAGAGTACCCACAAACTACAACATAGGAGGTAATCCCCTGAAATCTGAAGAAGTAATAAGGGATCTAGGGACCTAAGTAGATAGTCAGCTTTCCTTTGATAACCATGTTGCCAAAGTGGTTAGAAAATCCTTCTATGTGACCCATCTGATCACAAAAGGGTTCGCATCAAGATCTAAGGATGTAATGGTGCCCCTCTACTCTTCCCTCATCAGACCCATTATTGAGTACAATGCACCAATTGGAATGTACCTGGCTAGACATCTCCAGCAGCTGGAGAGACCACAAAGGTACCTAACCAAGAGGATTACTGGCCTCAAACAGTTGCCCTATGCAGCACGATTGAAAAAGCTAAGACTGTTCTCTGTTGCATACCGCTTTCTCAGAGGCAATCTCTATCTAATGTGCAGAGCCATGTCCAACCCAGAATTGTTGAACATGCTCCATCTTAGCAAAACCAAATCTACTTGAGCTACACACTCTAGGGATATAAACCTCAACACAACAATGAATAGAACATGCTGGAGGGATAGATTCCCTTCACAGAGACTTCCCTTACTATGGAACAGGGTCCCGATCTACATAAGACAGAGTCCCTCACTATCACTCTTCAAGAGGAACCTTGATGAGTGGATGGGTAACAGAAAGTTCCCACCGGGGATCACACCAACAGCACTACTAGATAGGGGCCAAGGGTACTAGCTGCTAGTACAAGGGTCTAGGGAACTACTAAAGGGGCAGTGAATACCGCACAATGTGGCTGGGCTAACATATGCCTTCGGGCAGATAGCCCACTACCAACCTATGAACCTATAATAGTAATACACAGAGTGCAAAAAATATATACATAATAGTAGTACAGAGGTGTTTTTTTTTTTTTGCTAGAGCTGTAGTTTAAAGACACACTAGGAGTTTATTTACAGAAAGTAATAGCTTGTGGAGGGAGAGTGAGGTAGGGGAAACTATGTAGGATGGGAACAAGAACATTCCCACTGTGAAGAAAGGTATGAATGCAGTAAGGATTTGAAGGCAGAGAGACTATTAGTGGTTCGGATGAGAGGTGGGAGAGAGTTCCAGTGTCGTGCTAGAGAAAAGGATAATAGATGTTTACCTGGAGGATGGGCAGGTTTGTGCAATTTTATTAGGTTTTGTGATTCAGACCTTAGACATCTGTTAGGCTGATGCATTTGGAAAGTAGAGGCAAGAGAAGGGCATAAAGAGGGGCTAAAAATAATTTTGTGAGCTTGGATCAGTTGATTATTGGTGAGCTAGTTTGGTAGCTCAAGCCAGTTTAGTTGGTGTAGGGAGATACAGTGATGGGTAGAGGATCTATGGCCGGTTGCAAACTTTTAAATTTTATAGCAGCAGGAGGCAAGTTTGGACTTGAGGAAAGATTGTAGACTAGTGAGGATAGAGGCTCCATAAAGGAGGGAAGATATAAGGTAAATTGAAGCTAGAGCAATCCTGGAGGGAGGAGAGATATAGCGACTGTGGCGGTAAAGTAGGCCTAGTTTCTTGTGGTTTTTTTTTATATTTGCATGTATGTGGCTATCAAATTTTAACTGATCGTCAATGAGGATTCCTAATAGTTTAGCGGTGGGGACTATTTCGAGGACAGTATTAATGTGGCTAGTGATCGAGAAGGAGGTTTTGTCGAGGGAGGTGGCTCTAGATGGGGTAAATATTATTAGCTTGGTCTTGGTTGGATTGAGTGCCAAATAGTTGTCTAGCATCCATTGTTCAGTAGATGTGAAGGAATTCTGGATTAATTTTGCTAAAGAGGAAGTAGAGGTATCAGAGCAGATTATTTTTGAGTCGTCAGCATATTGGATAAGGTTACAGTTAGGAATGGCATGGTGAAAGTCATTTCTGAAAATACTGAAGAGTAGGGGACCCAGAATTGAACCTTGGGGTACACCTGCAGGACTGTTTAGGAAGGAAGAACTAGCTTCTTTCCACTTGACTGCTTGTTGCCTGTTTGATAGGTAACTTGTGAACCAGTTGATACTAGAGTGGGATAGCTTAAGTTTAGAAAGTTTAGCAAGGAGGAGGTTGTGAGAGATGGTATCAAAGGCCTTTGAGAGGTCTAAAAGGAGGGTGGATACGATGAGACCAGTGTCATGGGCTTTATTAACATTTTCCAGGAAGGAGAGGAGGGCGGTTGTGGTGATGTGGCCAGGTCGGAATCCATGTTGTGTGTGAGAGAGAAGGTTATTACTTAGAAGGTAGGGTAGAAGTTGTAAGTGGATGCATTTTTCGAGAAGTTTAGAAATAGGGGATAAGATAGAAACTTGTTGGAAGTTGGGGATGTTGATGTTGTTTCCTCCTTTACGGAGTGGAATAATAAATGCTTTTTTCCAGAGCTGGGGGACATAGCCCTCAGAGATTGATCTATTTATTAGTATGGAGATAGGATAGGCTATGGCATCTGCTGAAATTTTTAGGAAGTAGGAGGGTATCTCATCAGGGGCATTGGAACATGGTTTCAGTTTTAGAAGTAGTTTCTTTATGCTAGAGATGGGAATAGGTTTGATGGAGAAAGGAGCAGGTAGAGGGCTGGGGTTAGAGGATGAAAAAGGGGTGTGGATAGGTGTGTATGGGGGAGTAGAGTTATTGGAGAATGATGATGTTAATTTAGCTATTGAGTCAATGAAGAATGAGTTAAATTTGGAGGCTAGTTCTAAGTCGGCGGCATTGGGGCCTGGGCACAGATTTTCTTTTTTACATGGGTTAAGTAGAGAGGCAATTCCATTCCAGAATTTCTTTTGGTTAGTATTATGGTTGGTTTGGAGTGTGTAAAAGTAGGCTTTATGATCTGAGGTGATAAGTTTTTTGCTTTGTTATGAAGCATTTTATATTCATTCAAGGATGTGCTGGTATTAGTTTTATGGAAGACTTTCCAGGCTTTATCATGGAGCTGCATGATGTGTAAGGTACTCTCAGTAAGCCATGGCACGGGGTTGCTTTTTGTGCATTTTGTTTTCCGTGGGGCAAAGGAATCAAGCAGGTGTAAGAAAGTTGTATTAAAGTAGGTGACAGCATGATCAAGAGACAGGGGTTTTAAAGGATTCAAATTTGTTCTTTTTAATATATCTGAGAATTCATCAGGGTTAAAGTTTTTTAGGTTCCGGGTAGAGGTATAAGTATGGGTCAGTTGTAGGGATGAGGGAAGCCAATGGGCAAAGGTGGGAAGGTGGTCACCTAGTGTGTCTGGAAGGATGCCGCTATTAGTGAAATAATAGGTGTGTGAGACTAAGATCCAGTCTAGGGTGCTCCCAGAGAGGAAGTTTTTTGAAGGTCTGGTTGTTGAGGAAATGAGTTGAGAGAATGTATAAAGATTGATAGTTATGGAGTTGTTAGGTGATTGAATTATGGCCCAATTAATGTTAACATCACCCAAAATTATGGTTCCATTCATAAAGTTGGAAGAAACCCAGGAGAGAATGCCTTCTAGGATTGGAATATTGTCACCAGGAGGGATATAAAGGGTGATACACTCCTACTGAACATGTTATGCAAATGTGTAGTGACCCTTGTTACTGGGCTGGGCCAAACAGCTATGTGCACACCTACATAGAGTGGATATTGAGAGTACAGACACACTGGTTGAACTACCAGGTTTGTGTAGCCCAACCTCTCATTGCCAACCTAACAGCCGCCTGCACATACTGTATGTAAGGTAGTGCACAGCACTGGTAATGAAACAGGTTGCATATCATCGTGTAACATATGCAGTACGAGTGTAAGATGTAGCAGACAGCTGCCCATGTGTAATAGCTGCATCATAGGTGATGGCTCACACTATCTGATTATATCCTGATCATGTTGATAGTGGCATCAGAGCCTATTGATACATGACTCTGTTTGGAGAGTGGGTGTCTGTGCCCAACAGAGCTTATGGTCCTGGTGGATATGTGAGTATATACCCAGAGAAGGAAACAGACCTGTAGACACTTGCATCATCTGTAATCAACTAACAGGATGTGATGTGCTTCTCAGAGGAGGATTGCTGCTAAAGGTAGCTACAATGTTTCCATAATAGCCAGTGTTGTCACGTCCATAACACAAATATTTACATGTGAGCATCACTGTCTAAAACATCTTCATAGGCAATATGTAAACTAAATACAGTACTTGGTATTTGTAGTACTGACTGCTCATACTGGCATGTACACTAGTCAGCTACTGGTGTTTCCTATTGTCAGCTTTGTGTATGTGGCCATCCTGGTGGAATGTAATCTCTATGCCATGTACACTGCCAGACCCATCTAACACCACGCCCCACACATTGTTTGGGATGCAGCTACAGGGGTAAGCTGGAAGGCAGCCCAGTCTACAGCCATGACTGGACTGAACAGTCATGAGGTGTAGGTTAACACATGCAGCTCATCAACACAACCAACACATACCCTTACCAGAACACAGTAAGGACACCACACACACTACCGGAAATCACACACATTCACAGACGCATCTAAGTATCTGGCCAAACAAGTGACCCCCCCCAAGCAGGAAGAGACAGACACTGAAATACACAAACTGTATGACATAGTTTGCATAATTTGCCACACCTCTGAACACATGACTGGAAACACGCCCAACAGTACTCATTTGTGAATGCAAACTCTAGCACTTTGTTACACACCAACCTATACGAGGGCATACATACTGTCAGCTGCCTGTCTGCCATGATTAGCAACATACTCATACACTCAGACCACCTTTTGAACTATACACATAGTGCTGGCAAATTCCATGTTGTTGTGCAGGACCTGTGATGCAGTAGCCTAGATGGCATGGAAACACATGTAGGAACTGTCAGGTCTTGTAGCCCATGCAGGTATGTCCCAAGGCCTGGGTAGCATTCTGCCATTGGCCAGAATGATACTACAGTACAGGGAAAAAGGATTGTATTCCACAATTGTTTAGTGTAGTGGTGCATGTCACAGGGTATCTAGTATCTGTTATCCTGGGATAACATGGTTGACAGACCATGATGCTTTGCCAGACAGGGCCTGCACCTGTCACCCCTGGGAATCTGGATACTGCCTAGGGCTCATCCTTCCCTTATAATGCCTTCATTATGCATGGTTCAAGTGAGGGTTCACTGCTGTTACATGGACAGCCAAGCAATAAACTGCAGGTTTCGCTACACAATGATACATGTCAGAAACACTATATGGACATATGTCAATCCCTAACATGGAGAACATATCTGTGCAGTAGCTGAGACATGTTTCAATGCTCCGGAGAGCACACCTGCATGACCATGTTATAACACATACCTCACCTTTTGCCCATTATCCTTTATTGGAACACATGGGCCACAGGTGTGTCCATATTCCTGAAGGATATGTACACCCCCATGCTAATTGCACTTGCATAACATCAGATGCATTATGCTGAGCAACTACCTTTGTGCCAAAGTGGAATTCAAAATGCACCTTGAGACAGATCACCCACCAGGCCGTGGACTTCCCAACTGTCATAATGTGCTGTAATGGGGAAGATTAGGTCTGAGACAGAACCATAATAATGGCTACTCTCAACTATTCCATTATGAACTGCGAAGACTCCTCATGTACCAACACCTGCGCTCAATGCATGTTGGATTCCATCGACCCCACTGACCTGGATCACAACAGTCACACAAACAGGGCTAACAGTATGCTACACATAGTTAGTCTCCAATGCCAATGTTATGTTTCCTAAGAGCAGAGTGGTGAGTGCCATGGCACCCATGCAGATGGACAATGCATGTGCAAATGCTGAATCCTACACAAATGAACCTTAAGTAGTCACATATGTGCAGTGATTGTGCCATTGAAACAGAACCAGTATTCAACTCAACACAAACAAGTAGGCAAACTGGTGGTAACATGCTTTAAACTGTACCTCAGAAGGTAGTAACTATTGCAAGAGTGAACACACATGAGTGTAGGTGATCCCTGGTCAGCCTCAGTAAGATGCAGATACACCATATAAAACCATGCAAAGCTACTGTGAAACTAATCAGCCACACATTATGAGGCCAAGCACAGAGCATTCTACAGCTGTGTTATTAATCGTAATGGCAATGACAAGACCTGCCATGCTGCACAGCACTATGGCATGAGAAGTACTGCACCTACAGAAATAGCAACCGTTCATCCAGATAGGGTCTCGGACAACCTAAACCCACTCCCACCTCCCTCTACCCCCAACACGTACAATTAGTAATATATCCATGTACACTACAGGTTCCCTGTACTAACGACTATGCAGGTACAAGCTGCACTCTCTAAAGCCATACACACAGCTTTCATGGGTCCCGTCAGCATCCCATGGTGTATCCTACACAAATGTAAGAACATTCAGCTATCCACATACACATCATATTCAATCATAGCTCCATGTCAGGCTGTGTACACACCGAATGAGGCACAGCAACAGTTATCACACCCCACAAAGGGGGAGACACCATTGATAATGGGACATAGTGCACAACTACCCTGCTGAGTCTGGTCTGTATGGCCATGAACCATGGTCAATGTAATTGATGTGCTCGGTACAGATGTAGATGACAGTAGGGTTGATTCACACTGCATATCATGACCTTGCCAGGTCGTAGGACACCATCACCCATACTGTCTTCCAGCTACAGTCAGTCAACTAGGTGTATATTCATATGTCACAGGAGTGGTTGGCAACTGGACTGCTGGCAGAACCCACACTACAGAAGGTGTCTGACAAATACACGCACATCAAACCAGTGCCAGCCACAGTAATACAGGGGTCATTCCTGGTACTCCCCCTCTTTGTTATCTATACCACACAGACTAACACAGAAGGCATCAGCCTATTGATGTTTGCAAATGACTATGAACTAGGAGCAATAGTTGACTCATTGTGTGCTGCGTTCAACATACAGAAGGGCCTTAGTGTGTCAGATGTGTAGTGTGTGATGTATGGCCACAATCTGACAGCTAAGTATTGCATTGTCATCCCCTAAGTTACAAACCCTGTACCCATTAACTACCACCTAGGCAGCAGTCAACATAATGGTAACTGTGTGTAAGGGATGCAGCTGGACAGTACTTCCCTTTGATTGTTACGTCACCACAAAAGACAGGTAGTCGTATGTGGCACCTCTAGTTATGACAGGGTGCCATCCAGGAATATATAGATAACTGCTCAGCCATACTCAACACCCATGTGACCCATAATAGATCATATATTTCCTTTAAGGGTTATTGCCCATGTGTAGATGGCCTATACTGCCCTTCACAATCCCTAGCTGCACTATGTAGCATGCAGCCTACCCTGAATAAAGCCATGTCCAACCCAGAGGTGTTGGCCATGCTACACTTAACACATCCTGATCCCAAATAAACACATACGTCATGGACATCCACCTTTCTAGTACAAGGATCACAACATGCCTGACAGATCCCTGTCCCAAACACTTAACATACTCTTAACATACTATGCATCCCTGTCCAGTGAAGCTGCACATCACCCCTCTCTGTGACATGGTTTGATGACCGCATGCCAAATATATCAGTAACCATGTGTATCAGTTCTGTGGCACTGCTTGAACTGGCCACTGAAACTTACCTATCTGTTGCCTACAGCTAGGTAACCTGTCTGCCTAGGCTCATAAATGGCCCAGGGCATATAGCCTACTAGATCACTATGACCATACATGCTATAGTTGATATCCAACCCTGCAAATACCATCAGGCTAGCTATTGTCCCATGTGTTACACATGTGCAACACAGGCAATACATGGCAGGATGCTACACAGCTGTACAGTGCCATGTAGATGTATATGGCAAAACACATACATGCTTGCAAGTCTGCAGGGTCACAGGTCATGTCCCTAATGGCTAGTTATGACTATATATGTGGCATATACACAGCATTAAGGTCAATTGCATTAATTTGAACACATCCAGGCATGTGCTGATAGGTAAAGACACCACTACATGCAAACAGACATGCCCATGTCAAGACAACATTCACATGGTGTATGAGCAATGTCATCACATGATACACACATATATGGTGATAACATCACATCACCAGTAGGTGTCAAATGTGTGTGACCTATACATGTCAGTGGTGTTAGTGTCATGTAGATTTACAAAGACGTATTTGTAATCTTAATAAATGTGATACACATGCATGTTCAGCTGTACTTCTCTGTGAGCTACTGTGACCTGTCTCCATCATTATGTCTTCCAGGTATGCCACAATGCCACATAGCAGACTGCTGGAATACAGCCACTTGGAGGATGAGGTCCTCATCCCATACCTCCTTGACAACTACACGACACTCTTCAGCCAGGTGCCACAGGATGCACAGCAGCGCAATGCCCTGTGGGAGGAACTCTGCAGGAGGGTAAATGATGTTGGTGGTCACAATAGCACCTATCAGCAGGTGAGTCGACACTGCACTGACCTGATAAGATGGGCGAAACAGCGTGCTAATGCAATCGCCAGGGGAACAAGCTGCAACAGGTGGGGGGCCACTCACCTATCCCCCACTCACACCTACCAAGGAGCTACTGGCCAACCTGGGGACACCTTAAGACCTCCATCCACAAGCTTCAGCTGGTATTATAGAGGTGGGTGTCTCTCAACCACCATGCCTGGAGTTGCATGGTAAGTCAGCACTGCACATATAACACAACTATATTTCACATAGTTACACGTGTTACTGTACAATATGTAATGTAACATCATATGCAAGGCATGTATGCACACATGCCACATACTATAGTGTGCTACTCTATGTATGCACAGATGTGCATACTCCATAGTATAGTGTATTGTACTGGCTTATGTGCTAACATGGACATTGCACCCTGTAGCTATCACACAGGTGTGGATAAGAATCTTACTGCTGTGACACTCCTGTTTAGGTACCTCTGGCATTTTGCAGCAACAGCAGCCTGTGTCGGGTGAGATTGTTATAATTTACCAAGCTTGATAATACACAGAACATATTAATTGCATGTTATCTGCCATAACACACGTACACATATTATATGGTGGTCCTGTTAATGGACACTGGTCAGACCTGCAATGCATCACACTGTTTACCTATGTGAAACAATTGAAGACTATATGAAACACCTACACTAAACCTTCCAAACTGTCATTGCCAGATATGTGGACAACAGTGAATACAATGGTGGAGGTGTGTTCCACTGTAGGGAAAGGTATTATATATCAGCATTACACATGTTGGGAATACGAACAGTACTGTACAGAGAGCATATGTGTGCACATACTCTAAATGTGTAGGAGCTGGAGTATGCCTGGCCCACAGGATACACCCTAGTGGAGTATACCCTTGCTATGGATGTCACACAATGTCATATGCTATCAGACATGTCCATGACATGTAATGGGCTGACTGCAACACTGCTCAACTATCCTGCAAAACATGACTCGCATCCCATATATACCACCCTTTGTCTGCATAACCCTGTCCTCAGTGGAGCATATGACATCTATGGGTGTACATCATATGGGATAACTGGGATAACACTGACATGTGAAATAAGATGGCCATCACAACCATTGGACTGAACATGTGTACACATGGCCATGGAGGATGGCCAGAGACATGAAGCAACACACACAGTAGAAGTGATGTACATGTGTGTACACCCTGTTGTACATTGACTCAACACAATACAACTATGGCCTTTGTGTAATGGTTATATTGCAGATGTGAAACACTAAAAATCATACAGGCCTATGAACAGCTTGTGTAG
Source organism: Protopterus annectens (assembly GCF_019279795.1). NCBI lineage: Eukaryota > Metazoa > Chordata > Ceratodontiformes > Protopteridae > Protopterus > Protopterus annectens. The sequence goes on along the minus strand of NC_056743.1, from coordinate 1,444,479,980 downwards.
GTATAACATGAAACCACCACATAACATGTCTTGAACATCTTGAGTGTGTCACAACATGGAAGCATTCACCTATACAGTATCCAAATACATACATGTGTTGCACAACATACACATACATCCACATCAAGCCACAGATACAGTACATTCACCTTGCTGGTGTCAGACATCACTGTCATGCCTGCTCCTCATGTGTGTGAGGTACACAGATGGTATGTGGGACATAGAGTACTTGTAAGTTAGCCATGTGAGGTCATAGTTGCCAGGTATCAGTAATATGGTGAAGATGTGCAGGGGTGTCATCCATATACCCTTCTGTGACCTGTATCACACATTCCACATTAGGGTTTATTGTGCATACACTTCAGTAACGTGGGTCACATTCCACATTAGATATGTATTGTATGTGAATATAGTCATGGCTATGAACTATGTCAGTAGCTCACACTGTATAGCAATTGTGAAGCCACATGATGCCCTGCAATGGCTATGCACATCAGCTCAATGTGCAGTATGTCCCTGCATATTTGTAGGGTGAACAGACAACATTGCATCAGCTGAAGGCCCATGTTAGTATAACACGTCCCTGCATTGGGACACCATTACCGTACTGTAGATTGGAAAGGACACCATTGTGTTACACATGTATGCATGTCATTTAACACGTCAGCAGAAGACATGTCATACTACATGTGATTGGCAAGGTCATATGCCACACAGCAGGCCAGTGTACAGTAAACCTGTGCTGGTCTGTGGCACCATTACAAAGTAGGGACAGCCATGTCAAACGTATGTACAGCCACATGCACAATATCTACACTCAGCTCAGGGGTAGGCGGAATAATGTTGAACAGACATGCACTGCTTTGGGGGAGATATACAAGCTAGGGCTCAGGCAAACATAGTATGCAGTTGACATACCCTACTGCTCATGTCCTCACACATAGGGGCTGTGGCCAACACAAAGCATCAGTGGCAGATGTACAAAGGTCAGCGATGGTCTGTTAACATGAGGTGTATGTTGCACACACCATGGCAGTGTGGTGCAATGGTGCAAAGTGCATGCATTGTGTTGCAGGTATGGGGCATAGGCTACTAACACAAATGGTGCAATACAGGTATGTATGCTAACCACCACTATAATTGTGTAAGGTGCATGTTGTCTGCTATAACACACGCATACTGTTGTGTGCAACTCAGGGATGTATAATAACTACTACTATAATTGCCTAAGCTGAAACTATAATTGTCTAAGCTGAATGCCATCTGCCATATCATCTGCATGTAGCGTGTGTGTCTGTGTGTGTCTGTGTCTGTATGTGTCTGTGTCTGTCTGTGTGTCTGTGTGTGTTTGTCTGTGTCTGTCTGTGTGTGTCTGTGTGTGTCTGTGTCTGTCTGTGTGTCTGTGTCTGTCTGTCTGTGTGTCTCTGCCTGTGTGTCTCTGTATGTCTGTGACTGTCTGTCTGTCTTTGTCTCTGTCTGTGTGTCTGCTATAACTTGTAATGTACAGTTCTTGTCTTCCCCTCACAGGTGTTGATGTAGGTGCATTGCCCTCCTGCAGTCCACCTGATGTTAGTGTCCCCACAGACTCTAGCAGTGATGATGATAGTATGATTGAGGCACAGGCAGGGTTGTCAGGGGCTGAATCTGTGCCATTGGTTGCCATTCCACCTGTCTCCCCCTCATCCTCGCACACAGTTCCCCTGCCTGCACATACCCCATTACCACCGGCCATAGAGGAAGAACAGTTGGTGGGTGGTAGCATGGAACAGGGAAGTGTGGTGTCTATGGAAGGTGTGCCTGCACACCATGATCCCAGTCAACAGACTGGTTATGTCCCACACAGGCATGTGCCCAGCACTGCTCATAGGAGGACCACTGGCCAACATGCCCCTGCGAGACAAAGCATATCAGCTGGAGTCACCAGACACATGTTTCAGGCTGTAATGGAGGCATAGGCATGTGCTGAACTGCACAACAGAGAAGGTCTGAGGCTTCAGAGGGCTGCTGTCCGTTCATTAACTGACAACATCCAGGCACCTGCAAATGCTCACCATCATCTTGCAGATGTTTTGGATAGATGATTGGGTGACATGGTGGGAGTCCTTGACCATGGCATGTCAATCCTTGAGCATGGAATGTCTGTGCTGGAACATCTGGTGGGAGTGAGACATCGGGCACGTGGACGTAGGTGAGCTACATCACCTGTTGAAGGTCTATGTGAACATGCTACTGCACATGCCTGCTCCCATAGTGGCGGTAGCAGCAGCAGTGCAGCTGGTGCTGTGCAGTCCACACCAGGACACAGCAGGCCATGTGCAAGTGGTCCTGGGTGGTCTCAATAGGGACACAATTCCAGTGGACATGTGTCATCAGACGGTACCCAATCTGGACCTCTGCCTGGTAGTGCCCATGCAACCCCTGGCAGGCGCAGGTCACATGGCCGTGGCCGGACACCATGAACTGTGAAACCTGCCTTGTACAGTCTGCAGCTGTCAATAATACCCCTGTGTAGGCCAGCCACATGCCAGACCTGTGTGCATGCATACACACACACTGGAAACAAATGTAGGGCACCTCAACACATAAATGCATAACATCCACACACACGCCTAATGATATCACATGCCTTAACACGCACACATGATGTCATCCAATGGCATGGCCTAGGCCTCTGGCAAACATTATCACCCTGTGCATATGATGATGCCTGTGCTGCATCCCTGTCATCCACACCATCTGTGCAGGGACATGTTCATATGGTCTGATGCACAGGGTGAACATACTAGGTAGACAATTGTAGATTAATATTGTTGAGTAGTGTTGACAGGCAGCGGACATACCATGTATTGCAGTTTTAGAATGCATTTTGTTCATTTGACAGTATGTATCATGTGTAACAACACTAACAGCATGTTGATCTTGATGTTCTGCCTTCCTCTTTCAGGTGTAGTTGTATGTGCCAGGGGATGTTGGTGTTTGCGGGAGTCCCATATGTACATGTTGACTACCCACAGGTCAGTATGACAATACCTGCATGCACTTTGTAGCTTCCACATCACAGTTATATTCTCCCATGTTTCAATTATGTTTACTGTTCTAATAATCCAAGAGCATGATAGCTGTGTAGCTACTGTGTTCAGAGCCGTCACATCCACAGTGGGTGACATCACAGGTATAGTTACCTGGAGCACGGAGTGGGTAAAAGAGTGGTATGCCGGATGACAAGAGTAAAGGCCAGTGGAAATAGTGGCTTCTCATTGGAAAGCAGTAATACCCACTGCCATGACAGCATACAAACACAGACACACCTACACACTCAGGGATTCACAGACACAGTAACATACACTCTGACACACACACAGTTGTCAGTGTTTGGATGAGAACCCCTGCCTATGTGCATATCATCATTATAGTACTACGCAATTACAAGACGCGCCACAGAGATTACACATGTACAGGTAGCTGGAATGGCCTAAGATGAAGGACATCGACAGGAATACTACAGTGCAGTGAGTGTATTTGGGGAGGGGGGTCCATCAGTAGGCTATGTAACAACAGGTCACACCCCAGGGTGTACATGTTAACAGGCGGTTAGTATGCCCGTCTACGATTGATGTTATCAACAGGGATGCTAGATTGCATTGAGTGGATGGGGGGAGGGGGCATTAACATTTCACTATGGTAAAATACAGCCTCACTCCAGGAACAAGACAGCCATACACACGGACAGCCATACACACGCACACAGACGCACACTGGCATTCACAGAGATATACTCCTATGTCACACACATGTGTGAGGTTTAACCACCTGCCTATGCCTTTCTTTCTACACTTCACTCTGTACTGGTGTCAGCAACAGTGTTCAGGAGAGTGATGATATGTGGGATGTATTTCCAACCAAACGTGACATATATGGACACGCACACCCACACATGCCAGTACTGTGAATCAAACACCTGCCTATCTCATGATAGGTACTACAGAAGTAGAGCACTATTGGATTTGGTACAATGCTTACTGACTCTTTCCTTTGACAACTGTGCTGATATATGCACAATATATGCACAGGGGAGGTATTACTGTTACAGGTGTCATGAGGTTTGCCTTCAGTGTCACCCTTACAGCATTCTACATTGTCTGTCTTCCACTTCAGTTAAAAAGCCTGACCTTGGCAGGTACACATGTTATTGTAGGACTGGTTGCAACACACCAGTGAGCTGTCCTCAGTAATCATTCATCTGTAAAGAAGCCCCAACACTTAGTAGTCATGTCCAAACATCTGTCCATACCTCATGTACGGCTTACTGTACTTAGAGCATATCACCATATAGTGTTGGCAATGTTGAGGATGTATTGCAACAGCATGATGTACTAAAACAGTCACCTTCAAACATCAGACACTGCACACACATGGAATCTACACAAACATTAATACATGTACACATATGCCGTCTACATCAGTATGTGCACTAGCAGGTCAAGAGGATACATTCCACACCTTCCCCATGCCATGTGTGAAACATAGACGAGCATTACACCATAATGGATATTGCATTCATGTATTGGTAGGACACCACCACTTTCACCGAGTAGCCAAGTGTACATATATTACAACAGCACATATCAGCGTGACACCCACAACATTATTCCATGTCATGCTCCTACAAACTGTTACTTGACAGTGCTGTGGTGAAGCCAGGGCACTGTAATGGTCAACAGTGAGCACATCATATTTGCCACACACACCTCATGTGTACTGGAAGAGTACCAGCAATGTGCTCTGTTAGAGCTAGGCAGTACACTCATTCAAGCATGTGCAAGGTCTGTGGCTTGTAAACATCTCACCCCAGCATGTACTGGCTATTGTGGTACTAAGGCTAATGTCCAGACAACACACAGCATGCATGGCTTGCAATTGTTGACATGGGTTATATGTAGGAGCTGTGGCCACACATGGCTGCACATGTCATGAACATATCACCTGTGACTACTCAGAAACACACAGAGCAGAGCTGGATTTCCCTGAGTCTGTCAATACAGGCCTTGTGTAGGTCCTATGGTCCTGTTATTTGGGTATGTTTGTAGGCATTGCATTAGGTGGACATGTCTAAAGACATACATGCCACATGGGGTGTTGTATGATATAATAGGTGTCATGGGTGACCAGTAGAGAGGGGATATCACCTCTGTCAATATAGATATCAAACCGTATGTACTGTTAGCATGCTATCTGCCATGTGCATGTGTATAATGACTGTAGCCACCTGTATGTAGAAAGGAAAATGAAAGCTATGGTAATGTAATTTATGTTGTATGAGTGTGGGATGTACATATCCAGGGCAGGTACGGTTAGGTCATATCCAACCATGAGGGTGTTGTTTACTGGTGTACAGTAACAGTTGACTGTGTTAATGCTGACAACATCTGAGGGACCCTGGTATGTGTACAAATGAGCTGGTTACAAACAGTGGTATTATTACATTGCATAACACATTATGCAGCTGTGTCTGTACATGGGTACTTTGCACAGTTGATATAGGCCTAGGTACAGTCCACCAATCGAGGGTTATCTGGTAGTTTACCATACTATGTCATACCACATATGGATGTGTGTTGGTAGTCTGGGAACAAGGTGGTGGATGTATATGAGGATACAACCTAGAATGCAGCATTTGTCACTGTCACCTGTACCTGACTCATCTGTGATATGTTATGTCAGAGTAGTTGTCTTTACATGTGAGTAGCCTTTATGAATATGTGTACATCCCCACCTGAAATGATCTATACCACTGTTATGTCCCACATGTCTGTATCTGAGTTATATGGTGGTAGTGCAACTGTGCACTACAGAGCCTTCAGCCAGGTGTTCCTCACTGCACAGATATAAGTATTCCCCCATTGTAGGTTCTACATTGAGCAAATGGATTAGTAAAGCCACACATCTAGCACTGGTTAGCATAAGCATCCAATGCAATTGTCATGTAGGTGTCAGGGTGTTACTTCTGTTTATTGGATATTTGTCTTGGAATGTGGCTATATGGATAAATGTGACACAGGTATTATCCACACACACATGTAACATGTGTTCTGTGTTGAAGGCTTGTCGCTCGGTCATGACAGCCAGGAATAACAGACACTGGACAACCTCATAATAACAGCAGGACATTGGCTCATTGTTTTTGTCTTGCAGTTGCCACCCATACCATGACATCACTGTGCATGGCATTAATGTGCTTGGTAGCAAATGTCCCATGTAAGGTGATGGACAGCGGCAGAACTTGTGTATATGACCAGTGTGAGATATACTTAGGGTAGCAGTCCTGCTAATAATGACAACTACTAACACAGCCGGGAGAGGTCATCTTGACACCTGCACCTCAGTACCATTACACAAGGTGACTCACACATTATGCTTGCACATGCTACTGTTCCACGTATAATGCCATTGTCCACAACCTGCTATCAATGTATGCCTTTCAGGGCAGCAATGTGTGTGACACATGCTGTAGGTAGAATCCGCCTGCATGACCCAGGTAACCTATTGTCTGTCACGTCCACACATGCATGAATGTGCATACATAGCATATATATTTCAGTACTTCATGTACATGTATGCATGTGTATCACACAGCACAGACACAGATATATAATTTACGGGCCACATACAGGTATCAGGTAGTAAACCAGCATGATGTGCATATATACTGACAGGTAAGATGTACCTAGCTGTAAACCTGTGTGTTTACAATAGGAGTCCATTACAATGTGTTCTGTACATGTAAGTGTTTGAGCATGCATACTGTGGCATTCAGTGGTTAGAATCGGAGTGCATACCAAACAGCCCTGTGCTACTAAGTGTATGAGCATACCCACTGCCACCTTGTGTGATTTGAGTCAGTGCATCCAACAAGCCCTTTGTTTCTAAGTGTATGAGCATGCCCAGTATAACCTTGTGTAGTTGCAGTCATAGTGCATCCCAAATGGCTCTGTGCTACTAAGTGTATGAGCATGCAACTGTAACCATGTATAGTGATAGTAGTTGTCCATTCTGCAGATGGCCATACTCCAGTTCAGGTTCCTGTTGTGCTGCAACTATACCTCTCAGGCCTACCTGCAGATGATGTGTCTTGTTTGTGCATACAGGTTGTAATGGACACCTACTTTAAACACACAGGTCTACAGCTATGTATTTCGTGACTGTCAGTCTCCCTGTTGTTTTCCTCAGTTGTAGAAGGGCAGTCTGACTGCCTTGGAATGTGTAATCTCTGTGGTGCATCTCATAACTGCATAGTACTGTAGTAGTGATCTTTACATAGGCAGGAGTTCTGATCCCACCACTGGCAACTGTTTGTGTGTGTGTCAGCAAATGGCTGAGTGTGATTGTGCATATGTATTTGCATCCTGTCATGGGAGTGGGTTTTGCTGCATTCCAAAGAGATACCTCCTTTTGCACTGGCTTTTATCCTTGTCAACTGCTAAACCTCTCTCTTACCCCCTCCCCACTGCAAGTAATTGGTCCTGTGATGTCACCCAGCTCAGATGTGGAATCAGTAAGTGTAATTGTATGTGTTCTGTGGCACATGCCAAAACTGCATACCACTGTACTAGTTACCTTTACATAGGCAAGATGTGTATGCACAATACTGGCAAGTGTGTGCGTGTTTGTGTGTGTGACTACACTGTAGCCAGGCATACACATGTATAATGTCTTTTAGCACACCATGGCAGCCATCTGTGGTGACCGGTGTCTACAAAATATTACATAGTTAGGAATGGTAAAGAATACACAGTCAAGCACAACTACAGTTGGGTATGTTATTTTCCTGTGCAGTGACACAGAAGTGGTCAGTGTGGTGTAGGTCCATACCCATCATTCCCCCACCCTAACTCCACAATCCCCATGGTAGATTACATTAGCCATCATTCCCCATCCCAAACTCCACATACACAACAACCATCCCTTCTCCGGTGAACTGCTTATGATTTAAATGTTATAACACAAGAGATGCCTCTGTTTTGTGTACATGTCAGTTCCTTTGGAACCCTTCTGTGTCACAAAGGGCATTCAGACATGTGTGTGTATATATATATATATATATATATATATATATATATATATATATATATGTAGTTATGACAGTTGTACAGATGTAGACTTGTCTTTGTTGTTTCACAGAGTACAGTACATTCAAGGGTACTGTACATATGTATACAAAGGGACTGTCCCATTTCTTTTCAGTACTGTGGAATACCTGTAGTAGGATGTGCATTATAGACTCCATGCAACATGTGTACAACCCAGATGGCTTAGTGGTACGTCCAGTGACCTCAGTGTGCATGGTCCAGGGTTCAAGACCTGCAAGCCTTGTTGATACTGTCAATTAGGACTGCATAGGACAGTTATAAGCAGGTGTAAATGTGTTTTCGTGACAGTAAGCAGTGGGTACATGCAGGCAACAGACGGACAACCTGCAGGGCACTTGGAATGCCCTTCTTTGGCAATCCTGCTGATGTCACCCACCTACGAATACACCTCTGGGACCACTGTAACCCAGTAATCTCCATGGCACATGCTGTTACTGTGTAATGCTATAGTGTGCTAAACTAGTTTGGTAGGTGTTCTAATCCCAGACAGGTCAACCGTGTGTGTGTGTGTGTGTGTGTGTGTGTGTGTGTGTGTGTGTGTGTGTGTGTGTGTGTGTGTGTGTGTGTGTGTGTGTAAGAAACGATGCGTTTAGAGTATGCATACTCTTACAATTCACATGACCACCTTTGGCAATCCTGCTGATGTCACCCACCTAGAAGGACACCTCTAGGAATGCTGTAACCCAGTATTCTCTGTAGTGCATGCTGTAACTGCATGTTGCTGTAGTGTAATAAACTAGTTAGGTAGAAGTTCCATTTCAAGAGAGGCCAACTGTGTGTGTGTGTGTGTGTTTCTGTCTGTCTAAGATAAGAACAATGCTTTTTAGAGTATGCACACTCTTTACAATTCACATGACCACCTTTGGCAATCCTGCTGATATCACCCACCTAGGAATACACCTCTAGGAGTGCTATAACCCAGTATTCTCTGTAGCACATGCTGTAGTGTGATAAACTAGTTAGGTATGGGTTCTATTCCAAGAGAGACCAACTGTGTGTCTGTCTGCCTGAAAAAGTAACCATACCTTTTAGAGAATGCACACTCTTTACAATTCACATGACCACCTTTGGCAATCCTGCTGATGTCACCCACCTAGACATGCACCTCTGGGACTATTGTAATGCAGTAATCTCCTTAGCGCATGCTGTAACTGAGTAATGCTGTAGTGTGATACACTAGCTAGGTAGGGGTTCTATTCCAAGACATGGCAGCTGTGTGTGTATGTGTGTTTGACTGTCAGAGCCTGTGAGGTGGCTGTGAGTGTCTAACCACTGGACATGTTGGGGAGCGTATTTTGTAGTTTTCCTATATGGTGTCCATCTTTTATGTCACAACGTCCACCTCACGAGGAGTACAGATGTCAGGCAGCCAAGGGACTGTGTTGGCAAACCATACCCCTACATCTGGCAAAAGGCCTGGTGAACAAAGTATGCAACCCTACTATTACCCGGAATACGTCTTGAACCCATGTGTCATACACAAACAGATTTACCTAGAATATCCCGCTATGTTGCTAGTACGCTGCACATTGATGATAGATAGTAGGCATGGTGTTGCCGCAGAGGGCATGGCACTCTGTACAGCAGTACAATAGGTGCATAATTGCGGACAATGTGCCTTCACTATGTTCCCCACTGGATGCCTGCAACATATGTGGTGCCATCAAATGTGATCCACAGAGGCCATACAATGCCATACACATGCGCCCTGTATGGACTGATGCCACTGACATCAGGGAATACCTGTATCATGCTATCAATGCAGGTGCAGGGTCAACCTGTTGACTATAAGCAGGTCTTGCCACACCAGGCCAGTATGGGCATATCAGAGGATAACAGTTTGTGTACACAACACGTGCCAGCCAAACCAGGTACACCTGTACATGTCACTGTACATTATTGTGGGACATGCACATCCCAGGCAATGTCCATGTCAAGGACTATCAAACACAGACATGGCATGCATTGCAAAGCTATGGCAATACACAATGGTAACCAGGATGTCAGGACAGTTCATACAATACCCATTTGTGTTGGACATTGCAAACACTACACCCCTGTACCACACTGTACATCATTGTCGGGTGGTGTGATGCCAAGGATTACCCCTCACCCAGCCTTGTACAGCCATCTTGCACAGCCAACCACTACACACCCATGAAGCAATGTACACATGCATGTCAGTACTGGCACCTTGTGTCTGCATGTGGGGTTTGATGCTCCCAACCATAGTCACTCCCAGTATAACTCCCATTGGCATACCAACAGATGTCAAACACGTTCACATGCCCTAGCCCATAGAACCTGTGGATATCCCCTGTTGTGCGTGTTGTACCTATGCATTACTGCAGTGTGGCAAACTAAGTAGATTGGAAGTGTATTTGTGGGCCTGGCAAAGAGTGTCAATGTGAGTCCATTGGAGAGTGTGGTTGTGTTGACAATGACATCCGTTCATGTGGACAGCCATGTGTGCTACACCTGATGTATGTCTACTATATCTCGGTTGCAGATGTCACTCACCAACACACATATATGTTCTTACAGCAAACTCACATGTCAGCTTTGTGGCACATGGAGTAACTGCTTGCACTTGTAATAGTAATGACTAGTCAGTCAGGGGTTTGAACCCCTGTACTTGTAGGTGTGTGACAGACGATGCTTAGGTTTTAGTCTCCAATCCCTTCTCTGATGTACTTTGCCTCTGTCTGTCCCTCCCATACACTATCTGATGGATGTGGAGGTGTACACCTGCTCAGCAGCAGCTTGTGTTTTGTAAGTGATGGTCATGATCAGGTGATGGCTTCTGCACCTATTGCAGTCTTCCTCTAGCTGATTGCATGTGGAACAGCTGTGATGATGTTCCCATAGCCAACCACATGAAAAACACAGTACAATATCTAGGAACATCATGTTGGTGTTTGCCCATGACAGTCGCTGTGAGTGGTACCTGGATCTGGTGTTTGGTAAATGGCATCACAGATGATATCTGGATGTTCCTCAAACAACATACACAGTGGGAAATAGCCTAAAGACAGGAGAGTGATGTGCCAGACATGACTACAGCATGTAAGTGTAGCCATGCTTCAACAAGACTACTGCCTGTTTAACAAGTTGTGTGTGGTAATGGCTATTCTGCATGTTTTAAAACTGACAAGACAGTGCTCTGTTTTTGAAGGACCCCCATCTGTGAAGCCATCTGTGTGGAACCATTTATTTCCTGCGTTACTCACTGAACACACATCTGTGAACTGCAGGAGCATAATGTGAGGACTGCAGCCAGTACATGGTGATAGTGATGAGTTACTGCCATCGCATCCCTGACTGGACATATGTCACATGAAACAGTGGTATGACAGACACTGTCTGGGGTTCTCAGTGACATGCCAATAATTGGCCACTGTTCATAGCTGCAGTCACAAGTCTTCTACACTTTGTACAGATGTCATGCAGTATATATGCATGTGTTGTGCTCCCTCTGCAAATATATACCATCTGTTGTGTTGGGTTGATGGTCATATCTATGCATGCTGTTATAAGTAATCCTGAATGCTGTTGACTATTACTAAGCCATATATGTGTTTAAACTGCAACACCATAGGCTGTAAGGGTTTGGAGGTCCTGGCAGAACCTCCTGTCCCACTTCAGCTGGCCATGGCACCAGGCACCAGCACATCTTGGGCCCAGCCTTGGACCTCCACCTCTGTTGGCTCTGCACCACCTTCTGGTGGTACCGCCACTGAGGATGGGGCCTGTCCCCCCTTGGAGCAGGTCCAGACAGGAACATGTCCGCTGTCGTACAGTCCAGGATGTGGTGCATAGGGGGCTCAATAAGGGGTTTCGAGGCCAGATACATCAGCTCAAGGAAAGAGTATCATATCTACAGGGTGAGACAGCCCCCAGCACTGCCACTTTTGCAGCTGTTTTGGTGCAGTGGTGGCTGCCCATGGCTAGGGACCTCCGTCCCACTGTTTCCATAAGGGGGCTCATGGGCTTGTGACTGCCGAACACCTCTCCCCGTCTGAGGTGTATCCCTCCACATGTGTCATATATCGACCCTGTATGCTGTCTTGTCTGTCATCCTACCATACCTATCCTCCACGAGCATACCTACTCTCCTTCCCCCACATCCCACTCTCACCCTACGGAAACAAAAGGCCAATCAGTTCCTAGAACAACATTTGCCCCATATATAGCTGTTCATTTCATGCACGTGTCCACTGGACACATGTAACCCTTTTAATATGCATCACAACATACTCCAGTTGTTCTCACCCCTGTCTCTCAGGCGCACGATCCTAGTATGCACATGACTCCTTTAATGTTCCAGGTATATGTGATGCGGACGACCCCATTGTACACACAACACTACCAGTCCCTCTATGGTTACCCCATTTACCTTTATCATGATGATGATGTCACACACACTGTTCTCACATAATGATTGGACAGGAACTGTTGTGTTAATGTAAATAACATGCACAGAGTGATGTATATGACCAATGTACAAATGTCTGCTTGTATGAATGACACATGTCTGTCTGAGGGAGTCTTGATATTACATAGGACAACACCACTACATAATACAGGCATTGCTGGTGTTTTCCTTTTCATTCCTTTGTAATGCTTTGTTTTCACATGGGATGCTCCTGATATATCTATATGGATCTACCTGACTACATCGACAGTTCAGAAGAGCGAAACAGCGACTACAGTTACACAACAAAAGGCGAAATCACAACCGACACCTCATACAACAACGACACATCAACAAAACCAAACAAGCAAACACAATAAATCCCAACAAAAAAACACAACAAACCAAACAAAGTCCTACAAACCAACAAAAACAAACAACCCACGCCGCCACTAAAACCCTAACCCTAACCCAACTACCCTATGCCCTAAGGTCCGTCTACCTAACCACCCAACACTTTACCGCACCCTAACCCACAAAACCGCCCCTAACTTAAAAACCTATTACTGCACCCTACCTTAAAATTACGCTCTAACCCTAACTCACTTATCCACACCCCTATCCTAGAGACTGTCCTTCCCACAGATACCTCTTACGCACTTCCTTTTACTACCACCCTAACCCAACTCGCTTATCCATCCCCTATCCCTACAGACCTACCAACGTCAGCACACTTACCTTACTCACACCTTTACTGCCGTCGTCACTACCGTACACATCTTTCCCCACCTCCAGTGTTCTCAGCGTCGGCGGTGTTTTCCTCCGTCGGTCTTCTGACTTGTCGATCTTCTGGCATCGGTGAAGTCGTTTTCGCTCTTCTGAACTGTCGATGTAGTCAGGTAGATCCATCTATATACATGTATGCATCTATATCTGGACATAAACACTCACACATACATCTACATGACATTTCCTATACTGTTGAATGACTGCGCTGGATGATATGTTTGTGATAAGGTCCGATGTTTGTATATCTGCCATAGCTTAGTGGTAAATCACAACAGCTGTGTGTGCAGGGTCCTGGTTTCGAGCCTTGCAGAGGCTGTTTAGTTTGCTGCTGGGCAGAACAAGGCCATTGGATACGGAGTGATTAAGGCACATTAAAGCAGTTGTGAGCAGGTCTGCATGGGTTTGTGCAGAGCTAAGCAATGCTAACCTCTGGTTACAGTTTCTTACACTCAGTTAGCCTCTACATTGCTATACCAGTGTAATACTTGCATACTGGCTGCCAAACAGGCTTACACCCACTTGCTCCCGCACTTGCAAATGCACTGCATTTGGTGTTTGCATCTGACATTCACACCCCTGGGTGGGAGTGAGAACTACGATATTACCTTGTGATGCCTATTACATCAGATTACATGCCTACAGTATCATGAATGGCTGCCCATTAGGCAACAGCATGCCATTCGACTGTACAGAATCCACGGCCTGTCCAGAGTTTGATTCATATTATTGGCGTGTTCCTCTTACAATCTGCACCCATCTGGCTAATACATGGGAACTGACACTCTTCAATACAAACAAATAATTGGGTTTTGTAATCCACATCCTTCAGCCAAGTCATGCTACTGCATACCTAATATTCTATCATCTTTCTAAGGTTGTCAGTGGAAAATGTGCTTTCTGTCCCTATCAGACCTCTCATACGATTGGGTAAAAATACAAACTGAATCAGAGACTTGGCATAACAACATCAGGTACACATTTAAATTATTGGTGCTATTAACCTGACACATTGACAGACTCAGAGCATATGAATTCATACACATTTTCTGAGGTAAATGATGTTTATAACTCTTAATTGTTGTCATTATTCATTACGTGTAATTCACCACCTTTCCTCCAAATGTCACTAGTTTTAGGAGGGATTAAGTGGGACAGAGTTAGAAATTGAGTCGAAATCAGGGATGTCCCTGGAAATCTGGGACAGTTCAGAGCTATGGTCCCTATTTGTCCCACAGTGGTTTATGTCCTGTCCAGTGGATAGGCTCTTAGGGGTTGAGAGGTATGGGCATCAGCTATGCCCATTAAGGAATATTACTTACATCCCCGGGGTGGTCCTAATACGACTGCGCCAACCAACACCTGCACGACTAGGCCCATAATTGCATACCCATAGTTCCCCCACCTGCCACTGGGGTATAAACACACCACAACACACTGCCCACTCTCCCCGTGTCGGGACACATGTCATATGTTGTGTCGACCCATGGGTTATCAGGCTTGCACAACCTACTGGTCCGTGTACATCTAAAGTCTGGTTTGATAAGTCATTACCGGGACTGCCTCTGATGATCATTATTTTTTGGTGTCCCACAAGGGACATCGATGTCTATGTTTCAGGATAAGACCTGGCAGGTCTCTCCCACTGGTAGTATCCTGCTGGTGGTCTGGGAAGCAGTGGTGTGTTTACCTTTATTGTGTGTCTGTATATCTCACCGGCCTAGCTGGCGGGTGGGGGGGGTTGATGCTACGTGTTACACATTTGTTTATTGGACCCCCCTCACCCCCATATGCACGGCCTGTGAACATATGTAGCTCATAACTGCTGTATCATATCCTAGCTATATACATGCGTATATTTACAGTCACACATATATATATATATATATATATATATTAATATATATATATATATATATATATATATATGTATACATATATATATATATATATATATATATATATATATATATATATATATATATATATATATATATATATATATATATATATATATATATGACCTATGAAAAAAAAAAAAAAAAAAAACTAAAAGCTTCAACTCACCGACACAACTGAAATAACACATCATGAAATAACGGATGTTTACCAGGTAAGGGTGTAAATTGCTACTCATGCCTACCACACATGCATGACACTGCCACACTTACTAAACCATGGTAGGCTTGAGTAGCAAATTTGCACCCTTACCGTCGGTTATTTCAGTTGTCGTGGAGTGTGGTCATTATTTTTCATTGTCGATCTTTTGATAGGTCCATATATATATATATATATATATATATATATATATATATATATATATATATATATACATATATATATATATATATATATATTACTATATACAGACATATCTGTATATGTATGCATACATGTATATTTATATTTTGCTGTATATATATATATATATATATATATATGTGTGTGTGTGTGTGTGTGTGTGTGTGTGTGTGTGTGTGTGTGTGTGTGTGTGTGTGTGTGTGTCTGTAAAGCAATGCATACCCACGCAAATGCACTTACACATGCTTACTGGTGTTTATATATGCTTGAATCTGCTTACTAGCGCCTTATTAATTATGACACTGACACTTCACTCCAGTTAACTTTTAATTGATATTGTGCAGGTTATACAGCAGGCAGATGTCGAAATATGTTCATGTACAGATTACCGATGGTAAATGGCATGTGATGCAGTGGGATTCGGTACGGGAATATCTGTTTGTTAGGAGGTTGCTCTAACCAATACACTATTGTTGTGCTGTTCATTTGCATATATACCATATACCCATGGCTCCTGGTTTCCCAAACACACACTCCAACGCCTCCCTAAGACTGCAGTCATCCATTCTCCAGCCGGATTCACGGTGTATCCACACCACTATACACTGGCCACTCCCTACTCCTACAGATCCATGCCATCGGTTGACTCACTCCATGTATTCTGAGAACTCCCAAACATTTAGTCCACAAACATTGGTGACATGAGCGACCAAAAGAATACTATTCGCAATTTTTGGGTTGTCCCACATGGGACACACATGTGTTTATGTCAACATTAGACTCTATACTTCATTACATCCTTACTCCCGTTAACATGACACTACAATAAATTAATAAGTATGACTATGTGATAATGCACACGTTACACATGAGAGCCTAATTATGTACGTGTTCAGTGTATTTCTTTTACAAATAGACCAGTTTAGTAATTGGCGTTGCCATAGCAGGCAGATCACAGGAATGATTCCATGTGTGGGAAAGTCCTCACATTTGATTTTTTTCAGCACAGCACTGACTTCAGACATTATACACACTTCTGCATTTTAGCAGTTTTGTCCCGTCCCTCTTCTGCACAACCTATTATTCTATCTACTGTCGAGGTTTGTAAAGACACATTCATGTTATTTATGTCTGCAAATGGAATGAATGTATTATAGAGAATGTACTTCTACATATTGATGTCTGCATGTGTGTATGCATATATACTTATAACGAACTCGCTGACCTCCACGGGGCGGTCCAATTAGAACCAGCCCATCCAACCCTGGCACGCCTGGCTCCATAATTTCATACCCATAGTTCCTCCACCCCACCCATGTTCAAAATACATGCATACCATCCATTTTCCACTTGTTATTGCAGCCATGACACACCTCCACACATTGCCCTCTCTCCAGCGTTAGGGCCCTACACGTATGTTGTTCCAACCCATGTATTCTCAGGTTCTCCCAGCATTTAGTCCTTGGACATACCTGCCCTTGCTTGTATAATGGTCGGATGGCCAAGTGGTCTATCAATTTTTGGGTAGTCCCACCAGGGACTACCCTCTGTGTGTAAAGTAGACTTAGCAAATCAACAATGTTACTCCCACTGGTAATATCCTGCCTGTGGTGTGAGTAGCACTGCTTTGCTCACCCCTGCCCAGCTGGATATGACATACGCTGACAGCGCTGTATAATACTGGGGTTGCTGTTGATTCCCCTTCTCATTCCTTTTGTATGCTTTATTGTTACGTCGTTCTTTCTTCATATATATATATATATATATATATATATATATATATATATGTATATTATATATCTGTATATACTTATATACATTTCCTATACTGGGCACTGCTTAGACCCGCGCAAGTGCATTCAGACTTGCTTACTGGTACTTATATTTGTTTACTGCTGCTTATTTGTGCTTACACCTGCTTATTAGTACCTTATTCATTAATGCAGTGCCACTTTGCTTGAATGATATTTAAGTTAAATATCTCATACGATACTCTTATGTTGGTTTTACGGCAAAACGACATTCATTCCACATGGAAAATGACATGTGCTATTGTTGGGCTCAAACCGTGAATGCCTGTTTGTTAGGCGGATGCTCTAAAAACTACACTATTGGCATTTATGTTGATTCTGCATGTTTTTCTCAATTTGAATGAATATGATGTGTAAGCTACACTCTGCGGAGGGCAGCGACATGCAGACATGCTGCGCTTTGCTTACACCTTCGATATTGCAGCAATTCAAATGTATAATAGGGACACAGGGAATCTAATTGTGAAAGTTCTAGGGACAGGGCTCAACATTCCACTACGTGCGTCTGTGTTTACTGCTTCAATTTTATTTCACTGTTCGTGACACTCTTGTATGCTTAGCATACATTTGGTATGGGCTCTACTAGTAGGCATAGTAGGTTTTGCAAGTTTCGGGGCATGTTTATGCCTCCATAGAGCACTTGTACACACCCCCTGCACTCACACACATTTCCTGTGCACATCGAGGGTGCAGCGGCATGCCCTCATACATATTCATATGGCGCTGCTGCACCATCTGTAGTGAGGACACTTGGCACAAGGCTAAAACCATCCTTGCACCGAGCTTCTTGAATCCTGATGCATGTCTTTTTTAATATAATTTATCTCATGCTTTAAGCTCTCTTTTAGACTGTGACCCACATATGCATTTGTCTCCTATTAGCCTACATTGGATCTTTTCCCACTATCCTGTTACCTCTTTGAGGAACTTTTATCACTAGGATCATTTCATATACTTCCTTTGCATGAGGATTTCATCTTGCAAGGAATATGAACTATATTAGAACTGGTATGGATCAATGGTAGCCTGTGCTCTGTGAAGGATTGGCATACCTTTTTAGATAAGGTAGAAGAGTACACATTCATTTTTAATGTTTGATCAATAGGTAGGAGTCATCCTAATGCTCAGTACTACTCCACCTCCCTATCCCATGATTCATAGGGACACAGGCTTGACAGCAACCCCAAACAAACTGTTTGACTAATATGTTAGCTGGAAGGACTGGATGGGGAGGATAGGAGTGAGAGACCAATGACAGCTTGCTTATCCTGGGGAGAGGGAGGCAGCCTAGGCCTGATTCAGAAGAAGCATTAACACACTGGAGACCTCCATGCTGCCATCAGTATACAGCTTTGTGGGGAGACTGCACATACACAGAAATGAGAATAAACCTCCCAGAGTCAGCTGTAGTATAGCTCACAAGGCTGTTTCAGGGTGCTACAGTCAGAGTACACTCTCCAGTAGCAGTATGGTGCTATATCAGCATCCTCACTCACTTCACCACCTCCAGTTATGGGTTGGGCTGAGCCTGGGTGAAGTTACGGTGGGCTGTGTAGATCTAATGAATAATGAAAGGAGCTGCTGGCAACTGATAGCTAGGGAATGGTAATAAAAAATAATACTTCTCTTATGAAAAGATCCATAATCTGTCACGTCTAACCCCTGAACTCTACTTGGTCTTCTAGTGCATGAACAGTTATTCCTTCCCACCTTCTGGTAATCAAAAAAAAACTTTGAAAACTGTCCCAGCCACTGGAAAACACTAAGGCAGAGTACACACCTTTAATTAAATAACAAATAATATTTAATATAAGTTTTGCACTTTCATCTCAACAAAGACTTCTTCAGAGCAGTACAACAAACACTTTCAAACTACTTTAGATCCTAAGTTCAAAGTTCATTGCTAGGTCACATGTTTCTGCCTCCCATTTCCCCCAATGAGTAGAGATTCAAATCCTTTCTCAGTCAGCTAGCTTATAGCTCTACTGCTAAAATAATAGTGCTAGCATGATAGATTGTCCTTTGACTGCTGTGCTACCAACCCAGCTCCCTATCTTTCTCTGCATCTTTATATACCTCAGGATGTTGAACTTGTCATAAAGACTGAAATAGCATAACTCCATTCAAATGCTGGACAGACCCAGTCTGTTTTTTTATTATGTAAATTACATATGTTATCATAAAGCTGAAATGCAATTATATAAAATAAGAATGACAGTACACTTTTGAAATGTTTTAAAGTTGTTTGGCTTAATGACAGTTGGCAAAATGTGAAAAGGGTGATCTCCATAAAAAAGTTTTTTATTGAGTTTGCAGTGTAAAAGCTTCTTTAAATTTCTGGAACCATTCGTGTGTTTGCAGTACTAGTTTTGCAATTCAAGAGGAATACTTTTCATGAAGCCAAGAGCTAAATGATTCAAGGTTCACATTGTGCATACTGTTTTTTTTTCTTCTACAATAAAAATGGTCTTATGTGTCTGGAGCTGTGTGCTCTAATCTAAAGAACAGGAATTCACATTTTACATTCATTAATTACTTATTAGCTGTCTTTTGTTCATTTAAAATTAACCCACAATAGTTAGGATGGTTGAGATTATATTCCCTTTACTGTCAAGTGCCCAACTCACAGGATACATATAAACGTAAAGACAATGGCAGTTTTCTGCTGAAAATCACTGCTATTGCAATATGTGACTGGGTTCAGGCAGTTACTCCTTTGCTTTGGAAAACGTTTCCCCTTCTTCAAGTTTGTGCAACTGGAGAGCTGGTATGCATATATTTGGGGCTGTAAAGGGCCTGACCTTCAAAAGGGTGGATGCAGGACAGCTTCCTCTCCTGCAAAAAAAATGTTTACACTTGGTTTTCACCCTTTTGGTATTGTGGTCATCTGTGGTCAGTGGTGTGGTTTCTCTACATGCTGTTAGTTGTGATTTCACAGTGGTTTCTAATCAAAAAAAAAAAAATATATATATATATATATATATATATATATATATATATATATATATAGATATATATATATAGATATGTACATATCTACATATGTACAACATAATATCAAATCTTATAAATGTCCAGTATGTATAAGAGAAGAATCCTAAAAAATGCCTTAAAGAGTATATGTTCCATTAATAGCTGTTTGTTTGTTTTCCCATTTTAAATTAGGATTACACACCATCCATCCATCCACAGTCCCTTTTTCCCATTTTTGCACATGGGTTAGAGTGCCACATCAACACTGATAATCATCTAGAGCCAGTATTCACACTGATTCTTGGCCAGCCCTGCTGCTATTGCTCTTCCATACTGTACACACACACACACACACACACACACACACACACTCAAAGCCAATTTAGTGAGTCCAATCTACGTACAGAATGTCTTTGGAATGTGGGAGGAAACCCAAACAGACACAAGGAGGACATGCACATTTTGCACAGAAAGCATCCCACCCAAGAATCAAACCAGAGGAACTTTTACTGTGAGACAACAACACTACTTGCTGAGCCACTGTACCATCCTAGGAATGTAATACTTACTTTAGTATTCACCCTTGAAAAGAGAGGGTAGAGAAGATTTTGTAGGAATCAAAAGTCTGTAGGAATAAGTGGCCTCAAGAAGTCAAGAAAATAGTACAACAGTGTTATGATACAACCGCAATATGATACAACAGTGATATGATACACATCTAAATATAACACAATACTGATGTGATACATCAGTGACATACAACAGTGACATGATACAGTAGTGTTATGATACAACAGTGTTATGATACATCTAAATATAACACAATACTGATGTGATACATCAGTGACATACAACAGTGAAATGATACAGTAGTGTTATGATACAACAGTGTTATGATACATCTAAATATAACACAATACTGATGTGATACATCAGTCACATACAACAGTGACATCATACAGTAGTGTTATGATACAACAGTGTTATGACACAACATCTAAATATAACACAATACTGATGTGATACATCAGTGACATACGACAGTGACATGATACAGTAGTGTTATGATACAACAGTGTTATGATACAACATCTAAATATAACACAATACTGATATGATACATCAGTGACATACAACAGTGACATGATACAGTAGTGTTATGATACAACAGTGTTATGATACAACAGAACTATAATGCAACAACTACATAATATAATATTGATGTGATACATCAGTGATATTATACAACATGATATGATACATCAGTGACACAATACAACAGTGGCTAAGGAAGCCAGAAATTAAACATAGAACTATGCAGGTGGCAGGCACTGATGGAGCTAGGTTATGTTCCCAGATTAAACTCCATTGCATTTTGCCTGCTTAAAAATATATGTTTTTAGATGGGTACCTTGGTTTTTCAGGGAGACCTATTTCCAAAGTTCAGAGCCAAGAATAAAGATAATGTAGTTAGTGCAGTGATGTTAAGTTCTGGAGTTTTGCAATAGTGAACCAGTGTGAGCTTGACCTCTATGGCTGTAGGGGGTATTCTCAAGGTGAAAAGGTGAGGAAATGTAAATATAATATATTAAGCAGTTTCCTTTTTTTGCATGTTCTACACTATTTATGTGTTTGTTTGTTTATTTATTTATTTATTTATTTATTTGCTTATTTATTTGACGTTGTTTACCAGGCTAACAAACTGCTTTCATGCACCATCAATATGTGCACTTCCTCACTTCTTTTTTCCTTTTGTGGTTTATAGTTGTTTTGTTTGATGAGGAAGTGCACGTATTGATGGTGCATGAAAGCGCTAACCAATAAATTCGTGGATTTGGCTTTGTGATTTGTGGATTTCTCTTTTTTTCCTTTTGTGGTTTATAGTTGTTTTGTTTGATTTATTCGAGGCTAACAAACTGACTGCAATAGACCAATTTCCGTCTCATACAAAAAAAAAACTGCATTGCCTGAAGCACCACAATTGTGCTCTGAAATCAGTGAAAAGATGGCCTGCTAAGTATGATGTCAGTGCAGTTAAAAGTCTGAATAAAGTGTTTACTGACTTTCCAATGCTCTTCTTCAGGGGGCTGGGTCACTCTCTGTGTGGCAGATATTATTGAATTACAGCTTTCTAAGCAGTAAACAACTTAATGCCACTTCACCATTTCTCTCTATATATCTTTAGTACATGGGAGTAGGTAAAGCTCTATGCACTGCAAAGAATTATGATCAGGTCTTTGCTGTCATAACCCAGGTTGTTATGTGTTCTTGACATAAATTTCAAAATTCACCTCTCAAGATTCCTTTTCATGGTGAATTCCTTACATGTGTATATTAAATAACATCCTGGTTATTATTGGAGGCCTAACCATAATCCTGTATAGCTCAAAATCAGATATGTATGTAATACAGCTCATAAAATGGAGTACATATAATAAACAATGAATTAGGAATATATAATCGTGTATATATTTGTGAAATTAATGACATAACAATGAGAAGAAAATTTAGAGAAGATTGTTTAAAAATTAAAAGCATATTGGGATGTCAGTAGTCTCAAAGACAAAAAGTATTCAATAGTGATATGTTACAGTCAGTGATATGATGCACAGTTGATATGATATACAGTATGTTATGATACATAAGTGATATGATACATCAATGAAATGATACAGTTTGAAATCATACATCAGTGATATGATACATCAGTCATATGATACAACAGTGATATGATATAACACAACAGTGATAACATATGGTATGATATATAATACATCATAAATATGATACATCAGGGATATGATACAACAGTGATATGATATAATTTGAACTCATATAACACTGATATGACACAATGATGATATGATATGACATAACAGTGATATGATATGATATGATACAGCAATGATATGATACAACAGTGATACGATACATCAGTGATATGCTATGATATGATAAGCTATGATACAACAGTATTATAATACAATGTGATATGATGCATGACACATAATATGATACAACAGTGATATATGATATAACAATGATGTAATGCAACAGTGATAGGATACATCAGTGATATGCTACAACGTGATAACATTAAATAGTGATATGATACAACAGCGATATGACACATCAGTGTCAAGATACAACAGTGATATGATATATGTGATAGGATACATCAGTAATATGATACAACATTGATATGATATGATACAATAGGGGTATGATACATCAGTGATATACAAAAGTACTATCATACAAAAGTGGTATGATACATCAGTGATATGATACAACAGTAATACATCAATGATATGATACCACAGTGATATATGATATATGATATGATATATGATAGGATACAACAGTGATAGGAAATATGATATGATATATAATATGACATGACATGATACAGCAGTGATATGATACAACAGTGATATGACACATCATTGATATGATACAGCAGGGCTATACTATGATACATCCATGATACACATTATTGATATGACAAGATAGTGATACAATATGTCACTGATATGATACAACATTGGTGTGATACATCGGTGATATAGTTCATCAGGGATTCATCAGTGATATACAAAAGTACTATCATACAAAAGTGATATTTTACATAAATGCTATAATATAATACAACAGTGATATGATACAATAGTGATATGATATAACAGTGATATGATACAAGAATGGATTAGGAAATAAGAAAGAAATGGCAGAAATTGTATAGAGGAAGTACATGGAATTAAGTTATGTGCCAGACTGAAATCAGTTACATTTTGCCTCTTTCAAAAGATGTACAAATGGAGACAGAATTTGGGGTATGAAATATCATCTTTCTTTTGATATGGGATTTATTCCCAAAGTATAGAGCTCAGAATAAAGAGGATGTGGTTAGTGCAGTGAGGTTTAGTTTTGCAGTTTTGCAGTACTGACCCAGTGTGAGCTTGATCTCTAAGGTTGTAGGACTGTATTTTTAAAGGAAGAAGAGCTTGTCTGTAAGAGTTTATATAACTGAGATCCAACTAGGGAGTCAGCCCTCTGTCTGATGGGTAAAATGTTGGCTTTTTCAGTAGTTTGTCAGTGATGTTCTTTTCTTAAAGTGTGATGGATCATCATATTTTGTTGGAGATGGTTAGGCTAGCTTTAGTGTTTATTTTGGGAGCCTACAGTAATGAGATGAAGGCCATATTCCCTCTCAGAGAGTAGGCTCACTTGCCTTTGATATACTTTGTTGTAAAACAGAGCAAATGTGAGATAATCCCACAGCTGAATGTGTGTGTGTGTTAACAGAGGATACTGGAAGAGAAAAGGTTATGCTCAGCTCCAGCTAACTTTCTATCCCAATTGGATATAAATATTTAGAGATGGACCCAGTCATATTCTTAGGTATTTAAAGTAGGAAGCACTTTCAATGCATAAGATATTATGATCCTTAATGTGAATTGAAGACTTTAGGCAGTTTTTGATTAGTGCCAAAGCATATGTATTTTCTTTTAGATTACTCAAGTAGGTTTTTTGTTGTTAATCCAGTCTATTTTTAAACTGAAGAGAGTTTATAGTGCCTGTTAAAATAACAAAGGTAGGTGAGGTAAGTCATAAGGAATTTTGTTTATGAATATAACATTTCCAAATGAATTCATTGTTTAAACCCGATGTCACTAAACTCCGAAATTTTAATATACTCCAACCTTATTTAAGTTGAATTCTCTTTTCTGAGCTGAAGTTCCACTAATGGTTAGCAAAAAAATTATAATAATTTTAAGAGCATTCTGTTTCATGGAACGACATTTCCGAGAGTGATATTTTTTCCACATCACCTAAAAATGCCATATATCCAGAACATGCATTTTTGAATTCAGGTTCTTGAGTTCATAGCTGTATACTAGGCTAATGAACATTGGAACCTTTATAAGCCTAGCCAAGCATCTTAAAATTAACCCACAAATGTATGTGTCTTACAGGTTATTTTAAGGATATATGTAAGTTAGGGTAAGATTTACAGGCATCTGTACATTAGAGATATCGGTACTAGACCCAGAGTGTATTTCTGATTTCTCATCCACTGGTCCAGGTTTCTCTTGAATAGGGCAGGGAAGAGCTCTGCTTCACATGAATGGGAAGCCTGTTCTAGAGAAGGGGAATTCTCTGAGACACATACCTGCCCCTCCAACATATCCTATTTATGTCACACATAAAGTTTAAATTCCTAGACTGAGTAATTCTGAAGCCATTCATTTTGTGGATATGCAAAAGATACATCAGAGTGGGATCCAAGGATGCCTTCTGTGACAATGCAAGGTATTTCCAGCTATGCCAGGAGAAGTAGGGCAATGGATGTGTATCATATGCCAGCAGTGCTAGCTGGAATTTTGCAAAGAATTACATGTCATTTTTATATCAAACTGATTTGTACAGATGTTTGTGTTGAAAATGTACTTGTAAAGTTGCTTGTGTTAAAAATGTATCAACAATGGGTCCTGACTGTATTGCAACTGAATCACACACACACACACACACACACACACACATATATATATATATATATGTGTGTGTGTGTGTGTGTGTGTGTGTGTGTGTGTGTGTGTGTGTGTGTGTGTGTGTGTGTGTTAACAAAGGATACTGGAAGAGAAAAGGTTATGCTCAGCTCCAGCTAACTTTCTATAACAGTAAGAAATTAAATTACTGGGTCTAGGCCATAAAATACATTATCTCACAGTTTTGAATGAAGCCAGAGATGCAGTTTCTGTAATAAGCATTGTTTGTTAGTGTCTGTATGAAGAGTAGAAGTTTGTAATTTTTTATGACTTCTAGAAGCTGCACCAGATCTGAGCAATGGACTTGTGTGTGTGTATTACTGGCAAGTAGGTGATAGATCCTGGCAGTTTCTATTAAGTAGGGGTTGCATGGGAACTAGAAGTTAGATGAACAGATGTATGTGATGTCATTCTGTACAGAAATAATGTTTTAATATTAGGTGAGATAAAAGTCTCAGAGCAGTCTGCTTCTTGGAACCTGACATAGAAGGATCCCTCACCTACTTCATCTTGCCTTGTTTTATTAAGTAAGTAGGAACAGTAATTCTCTAGATCAGTCAGGAAAATACAGTGAGAATAGTTAAGTTCTGTTTTTCTGTAACAGTGTGAATCTTTCCAGCTGTATTATTTTTAATATTTCCTATGATTGAAACTCTGATGTATACTGTAAATAGATATTTTGTATTTTCATGTTCTTTTATTATTTATTATTAAATATATTTAATCTTTTCATTATGGCTGGTCCTTTAGAGAATATTTTAACATTTGAGAGTACTTATATCTATTGCTGACATTGTGGTAATTCCTGAAGCCTGTTTGTTTGGTCAGCATTACCATTTTTATTAATATTAATTTCACACAGTATAATTGGGTACCCTTGCAATTTGCACTACTTGGAGCAGGGACATGAAGCACTAGTTTCACAGAGAGGGAGCTGGAGGACTTGGCTTGGACACTCTGCTGAGAACATAGCTCTACAGCTGTGCCAGTGGGGAGGCTTACTGAGGACCTGGGGTGGGACATAGAGAGGAACAAATATAGTAGAAATTTGACTTATTTTGACTTAGATGGCATGCCCTTGCTTCTAAGTTGAGCAATATAGAATGATGTCTTTACTACCTTAGACACATACTGGTCAGAAGTCAATTTGCTGTCTACATATGAACCCAAATCCCTGATTACTGGTTCCACATTGAGAGCTGTGTTATTGATGAGGTAATTGTATAGAGTGGCTGATATCTCAAAGGGTAATATGCATAGGCATTCAGTTTTAAGTACTAGCTTTGACACCAGCCATTTGTCTGTGCCAGTCCTTTCAGCAGGATGTTACAGTCATGGGAGAATTCATCTGCAAACCTTGACATTGGCCTTGAGTTCTGAGAAATAGATGATAAAAAGGAGACCCAGCAGAGCATCCTGAGGGACTCCACTAGTGACCAGCCTCTTTGTGGCAGCGGTCTCCCCTATCCTAACTTCTTGAGTCCTATCAGAGAGCTATCCAGTGCTTCACAAAGGGGTTTATGCCTACATCCATGAATGTGTTTACAAATGCCCAAATGTTTTTTAACAAGAAACATCTTTATAAAACCATCACTTACAGCCTAAGCAATCATACATTTATAAAAAATAAAACAAAACACACTGACACAATCCTATTTGCAAACATTTTACATGTATCAAATGTCTTTAGTCAGGTTAAAGTAGGCAGCATGCACTCTTTTGCCCTCAACCATTGCCTTAGTGGCCTTCTCAAAGAAGTCCAAACAGGGTAGGATCTAGTGTTTGAAGGTTTTTCTATATCCTTATTAATTATTTCCATGAAAAGTCTTTCCATGACCTTGTATATAAAACTAGTTAGACTTATGGGTCTGTAGTTCCTGTGGTCCATCGATGGCCCACCCTTGTGCAGAAGGATGACCATTGCAGTTCTCTATTCCTGTGACACAAAGTATTTCTGGAAACAGAAAGTTTTCCTCGGGGATCACTTCAGTGGCTCTGCTGGACAGAGGCACAGGGAACTAATCTAAGAGGAAGGTGAAAGCCAACACATTCTGGCTAGGCTTATAAATGCCTTCGGGAAGATAGCCTAGTACCCACCTATGAACCTATGAACCTATGTCTAGATGCTATGGTTAAACAGTGACTCCAGTAGTCCTGATAGGTCATGTTTCAAGCTATTTAGAAGGCATCCTGGAATATTACTGAGGCCTACTGATGCAGAGTTTTTGGCCTTAGACAGCGCATCTAGGACCTGCTCCCTAGTGATAGTTGGTGGGGGGTGTTATTTGATGGTATGTCCTGGTGGTGGCCAGGGGTGGGTATAAAACTGGAACTGAATTTCTCCACCTTCCAGCTCAATGTAGGTAGCTCAATTTACAAACAGTTTTGCACACAGCTGTGTGCTGCCTTCAAGTTTCAGATATAGCTAAAAAAAGCCACATGTTGTCGTTTGCCTGGGAGGCTATCTTTACCTCAAGTTTGGCTTTAGTAGACTTGCTGAGTGTAGTACTTCCTAATCTTGGCTATGACTTTTTTCTTTTGTTGTACAATGTTTATGTTTGGATTCCACTAGGGTGGTTTGTTTTTTGAGTTAGTTCCAGTCTTATTTCTTGTAGGCACAGCTGTCTCTTTAAATGTATGGACAGGATTGTACAGGGTTGCTGTGAACAAGTTTACATAGGCAGCTGTGGTTTCAAGTTTTTTTTGGGGGGGGGTTTGAAATTTTGACAGGTTATCACTTAGTACAAGGAAGTTTGCCTGACCATGATTTAATCCTTAATCAGACCAGTGAGTGAGACATTTGTATGTCTGACAATGGAGCTTCCTATGACTAAAATGTTGGCTAGTATGTTGGCTTGCCCTTTGGGATTTGTAGTTGAGGTTCCAAAGGGTGGGGCTTTATGTGTTGTGTTTGTTTTGTTGGGGTGCTTTTGTGGTTCCTAAGGATCCTTTTTGTAGGATGAATGTCTAGGAGGTCTTTGGAGCTTTGGAAGGTTGCTTTTAAGTGCCTCAGTATATGTTATGTTGGTTTATGCATTATGTCCATACTATGTTTAGTGGGCGTAATGCTTACATTATTGAAAACCTAATTATTTTGGATGCTTTTGTGTGAGAGTCTTGCCTGCAATGACATTGTGCAATTATGTCTCTCACATACTGTAACAGTT
The DNA here is from genome assembly GCF_019279795.1 of Protopterus annectens. Classification (NCBI taxonomy): domain Eukaryota; kingdom Metazoa; phylum Chordata; order Ceratodontiformes; family Protopteridae; genus Protopterus; species Protopterus annectens. The sequence goes on along the minus strand of NC_056743.1, from coordinate 1,444,450,832 downwards.
TCACTAAGGATTAGATGGTTGTCAGTGAACGAGACAATTCCTTCATTGTCTCAGGATGCCCATATCTACCAAATATGCATTGGAGAAATTGGGAAAGCGCCCATCAATAGTGTCAGGTCTTTTTTAGGTGAATTAGAAAAGGGAGGTACAGCAGGGGTTTACAGCAGGCTGATGTAGGTGGTTTGATGAGTAAAACTGCAGCAAGGCTATGTATGATTGAATTTGTGCAGCTGCATATTGGGTAAAAGGTACAGGAAGTTTTACGTGGAAAATTTAGTTTTAAGTGCCTGCGTCTTTACAAGGCATTGCTAAACATCAGTGTGTGACAAGCAGTGGACTTTATAGACTCAAAGAAAAAAATGACTAAACCAACTGTTTCTGACTAAGCTGTATCTTCAGGATGGCTAAGTCACTCACTGCTCTTTTTATAAAATGGAATTATCTTGTTTACCCCATAGCTATCCATAATTTTACTGAAAAAATGTGTTTTCTTGATCTGGTATCACTTTCTTTTTTTTTTTTTTTTAACCAAAGAACACACTTGGAGGTTATAGATTCTCTTAAGGTAATTAAGATTTTCTGTCTTAACACCATCTGCCTTCCTGCTTCATGGCTACATAGGTTAAACTCTTCTGTTCTGCAGTAACATGACTTCTGGTGCAGTTCAGACTCTGTCTTTGCTGTCCTCATCTGAAATAAAGAACATAGGGGTACAGGAGGGCTTTCCCCTGAAAAAAAAAAGAAAAACATTTTTAATTCATAACACAAAGTTTCAAAGTTTGCTCTTTTAAGTGTTAATCACTTTTACATCATCAGATCTGTGGGACTCAAAAGCATGGAAGTTTGAATATTCAATCGGTTGCCAAAGAACAGATGTTACACATCAGATCATAATTAATTCTAGAACGATTGTAAATGCAGAATGTTTTGAACTTCCCAGTTAGTAGAAGCACAAAAATGTTTTTCAGTCTGCATATTTACCACATTTTCAAACAGACTGCTCATTTATTTTAGTAATAAATCTTCACTGGATGTCAGAGAAACTAACTTGTCTAATAAAATAAACCAGAACTCATTCCAAGCTCTCATCTTCAGTTACTTAGATGACCATAACATTAGTTGATACTTAGTAATAATCACACAAGAAAGACTTGAAGTTGATACTTTTCTGTTATCGGGGCAACACTTGTAAAGAGAGCTTTCCATTTAACATGATGCCACCTAGCCGTTAGCAAATAATCCCCATGTGATGTTAGCTGTGCAAACAACTTATATTACAACTTCTGAAACTCATTTGACATATGGAATGTATTATCATGGAACTTATAAACAAAGACATTGGCAACCTTCAAACATTGGACTCCACACAGTTTAGGTTCGTGAAGGCCCAATCATGTCTCCTGAGCCTGACTGACTTCTTTGAATCAGTCTCCAGAGCCATGGATAAGGGTAAGAGAATCCACACAGCCTATCTGGACTTCGCCAAGGCCTTCGACACCATCCCCCACTCTGGAATCATAGATAAACTTACTAAGCTGGGCATAAATCCCTATGTCACTGGATGGGTTGCCAAATGGCTTACTGACAGAACCCACACTGTAAAAGTAGCCGACTCCAAATCCAGCTCCAGACAAGTGACAAGTGGAGTACCTCAGGGTTCAATCCTGGGACCGCTCTTGTTTGGCATCTACTTCTCTACAGTACAGGCCAACACTAAGGGACTCTGGCTAACAAAGTTTGCAGATAACCGCAAACTGGGAGCCATTATTGAATCCCCAAATGATGTGGATATTCTACAAAGGGCCTTACAGAAACAGATGCTTGGTGCCAGAGCCATGGGCTCAAGCTCAATGCCAAGAAATGTATAGTTATCCCCTTTGGAAAAAAACATGTACCCATGAATTACCACATAGGTGGCAGTACACTAAACACTGAAAGTGTGATAAGAAACTTAGGAACACAGGTGGACAGTGGTCTCACCTTCGATAACCACATTGCCACAACAGTCAGGAAATCCTTCTATGTGGCACACCTCATCACTAAGGGCTTTTCATCCAGAAAAAAGGAGGTCATTGTCCCTCATTAGACCCATCATAGAGTACAATGCCCCATTTGGTATGTATCTCACAAGACATCTGCAACAACTGGAAAGGCCACAGAAACACCTCACTAAAAGAATCACAGGCCTAAAGCAGATGCCCTATGCTGACCAACTAAAAAACCTCCAGCTATACTTTGTCACATATCATCTACTCAGAGGTGATCTCTGCTTAACATACAAGGCCATGTCAAATCCAGAGCTGTTGGACATGCTACACTTAAAGAAATCCCAATCCATCAGAGCCACACGCTCCAGGGACTTAAATCTTGTCATCACAATGAACAAAACATGCAGGAGGGATAGGTTCCTGACCCAGAGACTCCCCATACTCTGGAATAGACTGTCCATACATGTCAAGCAGAGTGCCTCCTTGGCCATCATCAAAAGGAACCTTGACGACTGGATGGGAGATAGGAAATTTACCCCGGGGATCACATCAGTTGCCCTGCTAGACAGGGGTCCAGGGAAGTAAATATTGTGGGAAGAAATAGCCAGGAAATTGTTATGGCTAAGCTTGTATAGGCCCTAGAGCTGATAGCCTAGTACCAACCTATGAACCTATGAATTACAGGAAATAGCTTTTTTACAGTGTTTTCAAGGTCACACTTACATTGCAGTGTTGAGCTTACTCACGTAGCAGGGGTCACAAAGATGTTTTCCGAGGTGAAGTCATGATTGTTTGTTTCCCACTGCTTTCATTTGTCAGAATGAAGAGTGTTTCGTGATCAGACTACTTTCAGATTGGATTAGGTAAATGTGATGTGCGTACTTTAATTCTTTGTATTTTTTTAATGACAGAGTGAAACTATCGTGATGTGTGTACTTTAAGTCTTTGTTATTCTAATGACAGGGTAGTCAGATGCTTAAAGTGATTGGACATCGAGCGCTGTTCAATACAATCCACAACTTGGAATAACTTGCATTATCCCCATCATACATATCTTAACATCTGTTTATTAATGTTACTTTTCCTTAAAGTGCACATTTCAGAATAGTTTTTCGTTAGTAGCCTACACACAAAAGATCAGTAAATTTCAACGCGTACCACGCAAAGGTTCTTCTCAGTTTAAGCTTCTGACTACTCTCTGATTAACACACATCACCTTAACTTTCCGTCATGGATCACATTTACTAATTATCAGTGACAGGAAAGAAACTGTGCATGTGGCCCACTTCAGCAGCAGCTGTGAGATCACTGCAAGCGCCTGGTAAGATTCCAAGTGCTCATTCTAAAGTGTTGCCCCGATAACAGAAAAGTACCCATTAGTTTTATAGAATGGTGTTTGAATGGAGAAACCCATCTCTCCAGACAGGATTTCCAGTTTTTATACAAGAGGGAAAGCACAGTGGCAGACATAGTTCTCACCCAAGTCCTCATCATAATGTCTAGCTTAACCAAAAGGTCTGATGATGCCAAACATCCAAAATGCTGTATCATCTTTAACTGGGGCTGGTAATCTGAAAGCCCACTTGATGTCATTGACCTTGGAATCCCAAATCCTTTGGTGCCTGGGACAGGACCATATCATATAAAAATAATCAGCTCCCTCAAATGATCAGTGCCAGCATGTATTCCCTCCTCACCAGCCTTCGATGAAAATGTGTTTGGGAGTATTATGGCCAGTATAAAGCAACTTGGGATAAGGAAATTTAGCCAGGGATGGCCTGCTATTGTTCCAGATTAACAAGTGACAAAATGCCCAATCATTTTCCTTGAGTTGGCTTGCAAATACAGTATATCTTGAAAGAGTAGAAGTCAATACCTCCTGAGGGGGTCATCAAGCAAATGAGAATAAAAGAGTTGGAGTGTGTAACTGAGTCTCCCATCTCGCTCCTTTAGAATCATAGAGAGACAACTGTGTGACTAAGTAGAGTGCCTGTGTTGAAGATTGTGTACTTTGGTAGGAAGGCATGACCACAGTCATAGATATTGACCTTGGTAACAGCTTACAACACCCAGGTCTAACATCACATATATCTTTAATAAAACAAAATTCCTGCTGAGACCCAATCTTTCAATTACACCATTGTCTGTTTTAACATGGGGATTATTCCAAATAAAAGCAAACAGAGAAGTAAGTTTTCTTTGCTTCTTCTTATTAATTAGGGAATGATTGTACCCTTACACCTGACTCCCTAGGATCCCAAACTTTGTAGGAAGGAGTAATGATATCAGGACATTCTGAGTTGGCAATCAAGGAATATTTGAACTAAGCCAAGGAGGATGCAGAGTGCACCTAGCTCTTGTATACTGCCAACATATGGAAGTCACCCCATAATGATAAATACAGGGTAAATCAAGCTCCCAGTGGTGCTTTGCACAAACAACTTCTTTCTAATAATTCCCAAACAAAATCTGAAATTAATCTCCAAATCTTAAAGGGGAGAAAGTCACATGCATGAATGCAGGAGATAATGTAAGAGCAACATCAGTTTCAGGAAGCCACACATCTTAATTACCAAGATCCTAATTTGAAAATGTAAGGTTAACTGGAGAGATTCCCTTTGAGCTTGGTAAATATTTAAAGCAACCAGCTTATTCAACTGTAACATCATTCTAATGTCCAAATATGTGACATGTGACTTTCAAAACAATACTGACCGGGAAATTGGAAGACTCTTGTCAAATGGATAAAGCAGAGTCCATAACCAGGAACAAAATGTATTTGTTTTCATTAATGGAGAGACAAGAATGACAAGCCAGCATACCCAGTACCCCAGAAATAATATGGAACTGTGCTAGTGGATTGTTTAACCAGACTATATAATCATTAGCAAACCAAGTAGAAAACTGATGGCAGGCAACCCCCAAATGGATCCTGAACTGTTCATAATGGTAGATAAATATCTATCAACCACAGAAGCAAGCTAAACAATCAACAAAGGAAAAGAGGACACCCCTTTGAGTTCAACTTGATAATATTATTAAGGCCAAAATGACTCATTTGAAAAAACAAAATGGGCTGATGGGAGATAATACAGTAACTAACACTAAGAGATAAATTCAGTTGGAAATACATACAAATGCAGCAGCCTCCAAAGAAATAGCTAGAAAATTACAACAAAGGCCTTTTTGAAATCCAAGGTGAATGCCACCACTGAAGAGTTTGATATTTGGCAGAATGTTTGCATATTAAGCCAAATCCTGATTGTGACCAGGCCCTCCATTCTACCTTTTTATAAAGCCAACATGGTTTGAATCTAAAACCTCAGAGAGAACCTGCTCCAACCACACAGCTTGGTTCTTAGCAAATATTTTATATCAGTTGACAGTAAAGATATTGGTCTATAGCTAGATGTTTGCAAAGGATTTTTACCTTGTTTGAGGAACATTATCACTTTATCCTTATTCATTTTAGGTTGAAAACAACAGGCTACAATGTCCTGTTGATCTAAGACAGGAAGGCAGGGGTGGACACAGTTGTTTTTTGAAGGATTTATAAACATCAGCCAAGAAACTATCTAGCCCAGGTACCCTGCCAAGAGACAGCCTGTCAATGGCCTACTCAACCTCTTTAAGACACATGGGTTTAGCCAGGTCTTCCATAGCCAAATACAAAACAAGCAAAAAGGGGTCATTAGCCTAAAATGCATCTCAGGGTGTTAAAATAATGACAAGAGGTGCCCCTACCACTCCCTTGTACACAATGGCTAGAAGCATATTACTCCAAGGAAATTAGTTAATACTATCTCCCTCATCATTCCTCAAAGCCAAAATAAGTAGCTCCATCCCCACTTCCTTACATTTCTGTGCCAAGATCTTGGAAGTAATACCCTTTACCCACTGAAAGAATCCCAGTTGGACACAGCAAGTAGTTATGCAAGCAAACTCTATATGCATCTAGATAAAGGCGTTGACCTTGCAGTCCCTACAAAATTCAAATAAAATAAGAAGTTTACATATGAAGTAGCTTGGTGGTTTACATATATAAATAAAAACACATAGTAAAAGAAAAATGCTTCTTAAACTATATGGCAAAACAAAAAGCCTTCAAATCAAGGTTAACATTAAAAAGCTACCGAAGGAAATAAAAAACGCCATCAGGAACGTGGATTCATCCCCTGAACTTGGAGTAGCATCAGAAGTTAAAGACAATTACAAATCCTTCTTTAGTTACATTAGGAAACTAAAGAGTAACACTCCAACATTGCTCAGAGCATGTCCAAAATTGGACTACCTACACAGATCTAGTAGAGATAGCCAATATACTAGCAAATAAATTCAATGCAAATTCCACCCCAGTACAGCTATAGAAAAACCTGTATATCCCACAGAATCTTAAACCCTATCATACTCTCCAAAACAAAAAATACATCATTCATGGGACTGGAAAATCTACCCAGATGCCTGATAAAAAGTACAAAACATGACCTAGTGATAGAGCTAGACCATGGTCAAATGGGGCCCTAGGAAGGGTAATGGACCAGGCCCTCAACTCCCTCAGCCATTCTAGTGTCCCATTACTTGGATTTTTCTCCCTGATTGTCATAAACATTGTTCAAACCTGTGCGTGTGCATCCCATTTTCTTCTTTACTTTTGCAATGATTACAGAGATGCAAGGGCACCTGCAGGCAGGTGCAAGGGGGTGCACTTGCACCCCTCCTGGAACGGGCTGACCGGGAGATTAATTTTCTTTTAATTACAATTTGCGCGTTTTTCTTTAGTTTCCTTTTACATTGCATTTGTGCATTTTTCTTTAGTTTTCTTTTACATTGCATTCTTCTTTAAGAACGGTCCTGTCTGGTGACATCACGTCTGTGCATGCAGACGTCTTGTTCTTCCTGTCCGCCCTCTCGTGGTAATTTGAAATTGCTTCTTCCTGTCCGAGAAGACCACAGATGTTATGATTGCTTCTTCATGTCTGCCCGCCTCACGGAGAAGACCACAGACGTTATGAAGTAAGTGTAAGGGAATGTAATTTGACATTTTGAGACTACCGACGTTATGAAGTAAGTGTAAGGAAATTGGAAACTTTATGAACTAAGTATGAGGGAACTGGAAATTTTGAGACCACAGACGTTATGATGAAAGTGTAAGGGAACTGGAAATTTAGTATGCTTTAGTTAGCTGAACTAAGGGTGTGTGTGTGTGTGTGTGTGTGTGTGTGTGTGTGTGTGTGTGTGTGTGTGTGTGTGTGTGTGTGTGTGTGTGTGTGTGTGTGTGTGTGTGTGTGTGTGTGTGTGTTTGTTAGAATGCTTAAATGAACTAAGAGTGTGTGTGTGTGTGTGTGTGTGTGTGTGTGTGTGTGTGTGTGTGTGTGTGTGTGTGTGTGTGTGTGTGTGTGTGTGAGAATATCCTTCGCTGAACTAAGGATAAGGGTTTGTGTGTGTAAGACGTAGGTAGGTCTGTGTGTGTGTTTGTACGAGGGAGGTAGAGGTGTGCATGTGTTTGTGTGCAAGTAAGAGAGGGTTAGGAGTGTGTGTAAGGGGGGATCATACCTCACAATTATTTAGATTTTTGCCTCATATTTTTAGTTTGTTTCTCATAAAATTGTGCTTTTTTCTAGCAAATCATTGAAATGTTCTGAATTGGGTAGTTTGTCATTATCCGTTTGTATGTTTTTCTCATTGCTTACTGGAAAAATGTTCAAAACTATAAATTTAAAACACACTCTAACAAGTGGTGCTGTATTATACAAGGGATATAATTCAATTGTATATTATAATTAATACAGTCAAGAAGGTGAATCAAAGCACTTTTGCATGGCCCTAAAAATGTGTGCAAGGGGCCTATGGTTTGAAAACAGCCTAAAGGTAAACTTAACCTGCCACTGGCTAGATGCATTTTCTTTAAATTTGTGTTTCAGTGCTATTTCAGTGAATGTGAGTTTCAAAGGCAGAGAAGCTTTAATGCTAAGTCTGTTTTCATTGTAAGACTACTGCTATGTTTAGCAAATGTCTATCAGTGTTTGTGCTACAAATTTTGAAATAAAAGTTGTAAATTAAATTAAATCCAAATATCTGTAATCATTGTGGAAATAAAACATAAAACAGTATGCACAATGAGAGTTTTGAACAGTGTTTATGGCAACTGGGAAGAAATAGCCAAGTAATGGGACACTGGAATGTCTGCGTGGGGGGTTGCATGTAGGGGCTGTGGGGGGAGGCTCTAGGTTTGCACCCTCCTGCAAAAAATCCTGCAGGCTCCCCTGCGGATATGTGTTTTTGTGTTTTTAAATTTTTAAACTTTTATTTCAGACTTTATAGCACAAACAATGATGGTAACTTGCTAAAAAACAATTGCACATTGAAAATAGACTTAGCATAAGCAGCAATACACTTCTCTTGAAAACAGACTTAGCATGAGCAAAAATAAACTTCTCTTCCCTTAAATATTAGATTCATTGAAAATGGATTGAAACTCACATTCACTGAAAATGCACCTGGCCAGTGGCAGATTGTGCACCTTGGTCCCTGAGTTGTTTTCAAACCATAAATGCATACATTTGTTGGACCATGCATAAATTCATGTGTTCTTTGATTCACCTTCATGACTATTCTAAATTATATTTCATGTGTAATAAAGCTATATTTGTTAAAGTGTGTTTTTAAATTTGTAGTTTTGACATTTTTTCCAGTAAGCAGTAAACAAGATGTATGAACTAATAATGACAAAAAGGACCAATTTTAGAACATTTCAACCATAAAAGGCCACTCAGAATGCTGTCCTTATAATCTTCTAATATCTGTGCTCAATATTTATGGCCACTAAATTGACCATACACATCACATGCCTGATAGTGATAAAATGGCTACAGTAAAGTATTCCAATTTGCTTTATACAAATGTAAACTAGTCATACAAATGGTTTACCTTTAAAATGTTGAGGTCCACTTGTTCAATGCTCAAATGAGTGGAAGTATGTTTTCAACAGTCTGAATTAGTAAATGACAAAATGCAAAGTCATAACAGCGAATGCTAGTGTGCATTCGCTGTTGTGAATTCAGCATTCTGAGTGGAGATCGCAATACAGTGGGATCAGGACATGTACCCTTTCCCTCACTGTAGTGCGATCTTGGAGTTAGTATATATAATTAGCAGGGGTGTGTGGGGGTGCATACATCTGGAAGTGATGGGTGCTTCACACAAAGTCGACATTCCTGTGTCAACTATTTTTGTGTACCAGGTTCGCTCTTCTGAGCATTCAGCTTTGCAGTTTCTGACATTTTAAGTCAGGTAAGTCAAGAGTCACAAGTGTGTTGCGACATTTTAAAGATAAATCCTGCAAACACAAACTAAGGACTTTTTAACTTTATCAGCTCAACAGAGTCAGTCATTTTTTTTCTACAGACATCTCCCAAGCCCAGTAATTGCAGCTATATTATTAAGTGCATCCTTCTCAGATCTCTGTGTCAAAAAATTAATAATGACCAAAGTCACATATTTCAAATATTTTCACACAAACACAAAATAGCAAAAGTATTTCTACTTAATTCACACACACATACACACACACACACACACACACACACACACACACACACACACACGCACACACACACACACACACACACACACGCACACACACACACACACACACACACACACACGCACACACACACACACACACACACACACACACACACACACACACACACACAAACACTAGTCCTGCCAAGCTAGATAAAAAGACTGTTGTTTAAAAATGACTGGATAAGAGTATAAGGAATCATTCATAGATAGCACCCACACGCACACACCAGCAGTTATAGCCAATTTTGCTGACAGTGTGCACCCCTTACTGATTACATGTTCTTTACTGGTAGATTTGGGTGAACTACATTATACTACATAAAGATCACTAGCATCATACTATAAGATCCAGTCAGGTGTAGCACGGATTAAAAAAAGAAGTATGTATGAGTGCATAAGAAATAACCACCTGATAATATATGCTAGGTCAATATACACAACTCTGCAGAAGAGAAAGTCATCTGAAGAATTCTACAATAAAGAGAACTCTTACTAATGGAGGCATTTCTGCTGGCAAACACTTTGCATTTCATTGATTCACCTACAAATGTACTGCTTACTGCCCATGAAGAATAAATTACTTATGTTGCACTAAAATAAGGTATTGTGAGGATATTGTCATAACATTTCCTGAACTAGATTAGCTTTGAAATAGAGGATATCTGGCCAACAATGACAGTTTCATAATTTCTAGGCATGTAGTCCAGGAGACCATTAAGAAGTTTAGCCCAAATTCCCAATTTCTGTAAAGCAATGTCTGGTTAACTAACTTGCTCAGTGCCACACAGCAAGTAAATAAAGGTGAAAAGATTCAAACCCACCACCCTTGCCCCAGGAAGCAGCTCATTAAGAAGTTAGAGCTTTGGTCCTCTGCACTAACTGCAAGAGTAACAGTTTTTAACTACATACAAAAATCTTTTACAATTTAATCTTGTAGACAAGACTGTATCACAGTAATATGCACCAGTGACTACATAATAGATGCTAAAGATCAGACTGCTCTATCATTCCAAATAAGGCAGACTATATGACCTAACAAACATCAACCTCTTTGCTCTTGCTGGAGGATGTAAAGAAGGTACTGCAAAAATATGTTACTAAAATGTAACTTGGTAAGATTATATTACACAATCCAGGCCTAGCAATGAATTATTTAATTCTTTATTGCAATGAACAAAGCAAAACAATTTCAGACAATATAAAAGCTGCAGCAGCTTTTGTTCAACAACTCACAAGTGATACGAAATCAGAAATATTACTGCATATAGCATACTATTTTAGGACACCGAAAACTCATTTTAACCTCGCTATACCTTCTCTGTCATTAAGAATAAATATCCCTTGTGACATCACTCAGTACTAGTCTGATCTATTTAACTGGCTAATAATTCTGTATTGTTCCAGCATAACCTCAGGGTCAACACACAGACAGATCATGGATAAATACAGCCATATGCAGGATGATAAATCAGGGCCCCACTAGCCATACCAATATCCCATTACTTATCCATCTCTGTCCTGTTACCATAAACACTGTTCAAACATATCAGTATACATATTACTTTCGTCTTCATTTTTACAATTTTCCTTAAGATTTTAATTTCATTTAAAATTATTATTTCAAATTTTAAACAAAATAAAAAACTTTGATAGCCATTTTATAAACAAAACAAAACTCACATTGAAAACAGACTTAGCATTAGAAACAGTAAACTTGTCTTCCCTTGAAACTCCTACTTCATGAAAATGTATCTGACAACCCATCAAACTACAATAGACATGCTGGGATTCATACTCAATAGCATAAAGTGAAGCACCAATTAACTTCTATGTAAAGGGTGCAGGAATTCAAAAGACAAGTGCATGATACATTTGCTAACAGCCTGGGACAGGCCACTGGATAAGTGTCCCTTTTGAGGAGTAGCCCAAGAGTACTGTTTGGTGAAGTAACTTGGGGTCACACAGAAGACAAATGAAGGAAGAGGGAATCAAACCATTAATTACTGGAAAAAAGCTGTTTAACAGATCATAACTTTACTCATCTGCACTTAGTGTTATAAAAACTGTAGTAACCCAAGACTGCATTTCACGTCTGCCTGCAAAAAACAAGCTAAATTAAAAATCATAGTTAAAGTATTGAGGTTAAACTTACAGACTTCATGGTGTCCAGTTTATTTACAGCAAAATAATAAACAGAGTGTCGATATTAAGAAAACCAAGGCTCACATCCAAAGAACATGGCTCATGTGATGATACTACTGTTTACTACAATTTCCTTCCTTTACACCAGTGATGGCTGCAGTGGTGTAGCGGTTAGCATTGTCACCTCACAACAAGAGGTTCTCCCGGTCGATTCTCAGCTGGAGTGCCTTCTGTGTGGAGTCTACATGTCCTCCTCATGGTCGTGTGACATTTAAAGGCATGCAGGTAGGTGCGTGCGTGAATGGGTGTGTCTTCTTTGGAGGTTGGGCATTGGGCTGGCAACTCGGCACCGTAAAAATCCACTGCCAATCAATAGTAGACCGGAGTTCCGCTGTGGCAAACCCTAACCGGGAAAAGCCGAAACACAACCAACAACAACAGAACTTCTCTGGTTCATAGGTACTAGTTACTAGGCTTGCAGTCCAGTGAGCCATTGGAGAGTATAACCCATATTTCCAGTTACCCCAAAACACTATCAGGTAAGAGACATACTCAAGGACAGGGAATAATATGAAGCAAAGCTAGGGATGTTCTGCAAAAGTGGAGAAAAATAAAAACAGACTACTGTGAATCACTTAAAAAGTTATCATAACAGGTTTTGCAACAACATGTGTGTTGTGAAGCACTATTGACATTGACTGATTGTAATACTCAGTGATTTACCAAAGGGATCTCTGGCAGCTAGTGTAGAGGATTAAGACTCTTGTCTCCTATAGCCAAGATACAGGGTTTGAATCTGAGCAAGTAAATTAACTAAATTTCACTCTCTAACTGGGGGCATTTTACACACACACACACACACACACACTGAAAATAGACTTAGCTTTAGAAGCAGTAAACTTTTCTTCGTTGAAACTCCTACTTCATGAAAATGTATCCAACAATCAGAGTAAAGTTCTTACATCACAAGTAAGCCAGACCAGACAGTTTCACTTCCAAAAATCCATTGGTACCTAACAACATATTTAAAATAATGCTACATACTAACATAATTCAAAATATGAGGCAAGGGAATGAAAATAAACCTATATAAGGCACCTCAGATGCAAAGCCTCATGGTTAGATCTCCTTCTCCATGTGTCTTCCTGAGTGTGCCCCGGTATGTTGGTTTACTTAGAATACTGCTACACTGGTCCATTTGAAATAGAAATATGGGAAGAACCAAGATATTTTCTTCTCATATATTTCCTTTACACTTTATACATTAACTGCATAGTTCTGTATGATACGAATTTAAAGTAATTCAAAAGCAATTTATCTGTAAACCATAGCTAAATGAAAAAAATGACTAAATACTTCTCTAGAAAAGATCGAACATATAAATATCCAACAACACATTCTAAAATAAACAGTAACACCAGCCAATCTCATAATACCTAAAAACTGCTAAAAACAAGATAGCTAACTTCCATCCACCTTACAACACTAAGAAAGAGAACATTTTCATAAAGGACTTGACCTCAGCTCCTCTTAATATACGTGTACTTCCTCCAAGGTTGCACAAGCAACTCAGAAAGGAATGCCGCCTTACCAAACATACATTTAATCTTACTCATAAGTAATCATTTACAATATTAGATTAGAGTTGTTTTCATCATACATAGTCAAGGATGCTCTCCTCCAAAAAAGGAAGCCAATCTGCTGGTCTCCTGCCATTAATAAACTCTACAACAAAAGGAAGAAACTGTTGCAGAAAAAAGGTGAAATCCCAAGACTGGAAAAACTCCCTTATTAGCCTCAACAAAAAGTTGAGATCCCTCATCAAATCCTCTAGAGCCAGCTATGAAGGCAGAATTGCGGCAGACACTAAAAACAATCACAAAGCCTTCTATAGCTATATCAAGAACCTCCACGGCTATACCCAGATTTGCTCTGCATTACTGCACAATGATACCTCCTATACTAAGCCAACAAATATTGCCAACATACTGGCCGACAGATTCAGTCCCAACTTTACCACTCCCTCCCACAAAGGACCAATCACAATACCAGAAGAATGCCAGGCATCCACCATTGTTGCAGCACAGATTAAAGCTGCATTGTCCAAGGCCAAGAATACAGCTTCCATGGGACCCAATAATATCTCTGGTTGTGTTCATAGGTTCATAGGTAGGTACTAGGCTATTGGCCCTAGGGCCTATATAAGCCTAGCCAAAAAGGTACCCTGGCTTTCGCCACCCAAAAAAATTATTTTCCTGTGCCCCTGTCAAGCAGAGCCACAGAGGTGATCCCTGGGGTGAATTTCCTTTTTCCCATCCAATCATCAAGATCTCTCTTGAAGAGTGATAATGAGGAGTTCTGTGTGACATAGATAGGTAGTTTGTTCCAGAGTATGGGAAGTCTCTGGGACAGGAATCTATCCCTCCAGCATGTTCTGTTTATTGTGGTGACAAGGTTTAGGTCCCTAGAGCATGTAGCTCGGAGGGATTGGGATTTCTTTAAGTGGAGCATGTCCAACAGCTCCAGGTTTGACATAGCTTTGCATGTTAGGCAGAGATTGCCTCTGAGTAGGTGATATGCGATGGAGTAAAGCTGGAGTTTTTTGAGACAGTCAGCATAGGGCATCTGTTTGAGGCCAGTAATCCTCTTTGTGAGGTATTTCTACGGCCTTTCCAGTTGTTGTAGATGTCTTGTGAGGTACATACCAAAAGGGGCGTTGTACTCTATAATGACTCTAATGAGTGACAAGTAGAGGGGAACAATGACCTCTTTTTTCCTGGATGAGAAACCTTCTGTGATGAGGTGTGCCATGTAGAAGTACTACATGAATGTAGCACATAGTGTTCTACATGAACTACAAAGTGAACTGGCACCACATCTGTGTGCCCTGTTCAGTCACAGCCTCACCTCAAGCTTTGCCCCTGCCGAATGGCGCACTGCTACAGTCATCCCTCTCCATAAAGGGGGAGTGACTACAGACCCTGGGAATTATCACCCCATTAGACTGACAAGTCTGATATGTAAAGCTATGGAGTGCATCATCATGGGCCTGATTAACAAAGATATAGGAAATGTCCAATCTCTAGACCCCACGCAAGCTGGCTTTTTGAAAGGGAGATCATGCTTACTCAACCTGGTTGACTTCTTTGAGTCAGTCACCAGGGCTGTGAATGAAAGTAAGGCAGTACATACAGCCTACCTCGATCTGGCCAAGGCCTTTGATACCATTCCTCACTTAGGAATTATTGATAACTCACCAAACTAGGCATCAACCCCTATATCACTAGGTGGGTTGCAAATTGGCTCACAGATAGAACACACAGTGTGAAAGTAGTGGACTTCAAGTCAGACTGCCGACCAGTCACAAGTGAAGTCCCACAGGGATTGGTCCTGGATCCTCTCCTGTTCGGCATCTACTTCTCAGAATTCCAGGCCAACAATATGGGACTCTAGCTGACCAAGTTCACAGACAACTGCAAACTGGGAGCCATTAGTAACTCCCCAAGTGATACAGACATCCTACAGAAAGGCCTCACTGAGACCAATGACTGGTGTCAAAACCATGGCCTTAAGCTTAATGCCAAAAAATGCATCGTCATCCCCTTTGCTAAAATCTCAGTTCCCACTAATTACCACATCGATGGGAGCCCACTGAATACTGAAGGCATTATAAGAGATCTGGGGATGCAGACTGACAGTAACCTCTCCTTTGACCACCACATTGCCACTGTGGTCAGAAAGTCCTTTTCTGTGGCACATCTCATTACCAAGGGTTTTACATCCAGGAAGAAAGAGGTCATTGTTTCTCTCTACTCTTCCCTCATTAGACCAATCATTGAGTATAATGACCCATTTGGCATGTACCTCACTAGACACCTGCAACAGCTGGAGAGGTCACAAATGTACCTCACGAAGAGGATCCTAGGCGTTAAACACATGTCCTACACAGGCAGACTCAAAAGACTCCAGTTATTCTCTCTCATATCGCCTACCTAGCGGCGATCTCTGCTTGACTTATAAAGCAATGTCTGACCCAGCTCTGTTAGCAATGCTACAAATAAAGAAATCCCAATCTCTCTGTACCATATGCTCCAGAGACTTCAACCTCATTACCACAATCAACAGAACATGCTGGAGGGACAGGTTCCTCACCCAGAGACTGCCCATGCTCTGAAATAGACTTCCCATACATGTCAAGCAGAGCACTTTGCTGTCTGTCTTCAAGAGAAATCTTGATGAGTGGATGGGTAATAGAAAGTTCACCCTGGGGATCAGTCCAGTGGCTCTACTTGATAGAGGCACTGGGAACTAACATTGGGTGGCATGATGCCAGGGCACTTCTATGGGCTAGGCTTGTAAAGGCTCCAGTGTCATTAGCCTACTACACATCTATGAGCCTAGGAACATATGTTGTAATCAAACATTATTTGATCAAATACCAGATTCTCACATAATAAATACTTTATTCATTTGGTTAGTTAGTTTTTGTTAACGGGTTATAACTAGGCACATTTATTTCAAGGGTGTGCTTGGAACTTTAGCTTGGCTAAGCAACTTTCTCAGTTTTCTTCTAATACACAAGTGTTTATTCATTCCACTACTGTTTATATACTAGAACCAAGCATGTTAATTACATTTTCTTTATACAGTTCAGGAGGGAAGTTAGGGATTCATGATAATTATTAATTCTGAGGTGGTCAAATGTTAAATTTCAGCTTTTTTATGCAAGATGTCAATCTGACCACTGGTAACCCAGGTTTTGGGAAGTACTTAGGCTATTACTAGGGCCAGCTGGGAAGGGATATGATGAAGGAGCCAATTGCTGATTTCCTATCCTTGAAGGAGGGTGCAGAAGGATTTGCTGCCTATGCAACTTCTGGCAGATCCCATATGTCTCTTCTTCCAACATTAGAATTAAAGGGACTGATGCATCACCTCTGAAATCATTTCACTTCTCTCCTCCTGGGGAGAAAGAGTTACTGACTGGTTGTCACATTGTGATGCCTCCTTGACACCTGTATGCTACTCCCCTTTATATTTTTAGTACTCAGCTGTCATGGTTACACCACAAGACTTCCTGAAAAGTCAGTAGGCCTGCCAGTCAAGGAATATGACCAAAATCAACAAAAGGGGTGATAGGGGTTCCCAGGGAGGGTGGATGAAAGCACAGTGACCAACCAGAAGGCCAGCAGTAGGTCAAGAAGGGGTTCAGGGAGTGAAAAAATAGAACAAAATATACTTCAACTTTTCTTTAGCCTAGCTTTTGTTGTTTAGCAGAGAATGATTAGTATAGTATATATTCTTTGTAGGACACTTTGAATCGTTAGCAATACAATTTAAATCCTGAATACCTGTGTGTCTCAGTCAATAATCCTAGGGTACAGAACACAACCTCCATTGAAAATATCATGTTTTATTATACAAGTAACTGCAGCACAGATGTTGGGATGTTTTCCAGTCTCTGTATCACTGCAGCTGTCTCTCTGGAATGCACTATTATACTGGGTGAAAGAGCTCCAATTTGATAATGACCATGATGATTTATTTCCTCAGAGAGGTCAACTTCAGGCTTTCTGTGAAGTCTTGAATCCACTATTGAAAAGATCCACTCCACACTTTCCAATTTATTGACTAACCTTTCTGAGATACTGTGGCAAAAACCTTTATAATGTCTAAGTACAGCATGTCAAATGCCTTCTTTTAATTTAAGGATTGGGGTTGGCATAATTGTTAAGGTGTTTGCCTCATAGACACAAGGTATACAGTTTAATTCTTACCTTTGAGGGAAACTGGTTAGGCTTAAAATAGTCCATGAGAGCAGGTAGCCTCATACTTACATGTGAACATAATAATATGATTATCCAATAAAAAGTATATTTTTCATAAGTATGACTCAGAGGGTTAAGTATATGAGCAGCGAAAAGGGTCATAGAAAAATACTAAGCAATCAGTCTACAGATCATTACAAGCCTAGCCAAAACTCCTCTTCAAATGTTCTCTCTTGCCTCAAAGAGTACAATGCAAGAAAGTCTGGGGGAAAATTTGAGGCTGCCCACCCAATTATCTAGAGTTACCTTGAAGTTGGCAAGTAGTGGAAGTTTTTTACATAGGTGGCTTTACATTGATATAGAATCTGTCATGCCAATGTGTCTTATTTATCTGTTGATACAGGTTCAGTTACTTTAACAGAGTATTTGAGGAAGACATATCTGTTCCCAAAATTCCTTTACACTGTATTATACAATAATGTACTTCCTTTACGGTGCAGGAGTAATGTGATATGTCACTGGCATGGTAAAAAATTTGAAGATCAACTATGGTTCTCAAAAGACAGAACCATAGCTTTGGAAAGACCTTACAACATTCAGGAAATGCAATGAAACAAAATAAAAGGGACAGAGAACAGTACCAGTTAAACAGAAGAAAGTAAAATATATAAATAAACACTATTAAAAAAAACAAAGGCTTAAAGTGAGGAATTTATCCAGTGGATTGACAAGGTTGTAAGCCGAGTCAAAGCTTACAGATGCTGTTCTTGAAAGAAAAATCCTTTAAGGACATAAATAGACTGTAACTACCCCCACATGAGACCACATTATTTAGACAATGAATTTTATATATATATATATATATATATATATATATATATATATATATATATATATATATATATAGGTTGATTCATTAATTTTAGTCAAAATTACTTAAAGTCAACCTCTGCTATGCCAACATACTATTGAGAGTTGTGTGAGACTGCACATTCCCTGGGGTTGGGAAAATTTATATAGCATGAATATCATGAAAGCAAACAATGTTTATCCTTCTCTAG